>NC_065524.1:14187562-14206703 GCF_006386435.1 Epinephelus moara
TTTGTCTGGTGAACGCCTCTCCTCTGTCAATACACTCTGCCTGCAGTTTAATGATATTTTTTTAATAGTTGTAACATTTGAATCTTTTAGTAGTAAGCCATGTTCTAAGCGGGATAATGTACAGTGAGCTGATGACTGTTGAAAAATAACTCTGTCGGGAGTTATTTTTCAACAGTCACCGGCTCACTATACATTATCCCTTATGTGTCTACTGCTGTTTGTAATGATACTGTACATATTGGTATAATTTACTGTGAGCTGTTTGTACTGGTACTGTGCATTCTGGCATAATTATTTGCATTACTATTTGTTTTTTTCTTTGGATAAATCTGATAATTGTTGCTCGGTCTCTTTACTCATTCATGTAGTAGAGTGTCCACACACCTTCTCATTCTACATATACATAGAGGTATACTGGGGGCTTTACAGCCTACATTTTATTGATTATCTCTGATCCCCACGGTCAATTTGGTCTTTGCGACAGTGCGAGCAACACTGCTGACGCTAGGTGGCGCCAAGCTAACAAAACCCAAATCCTATCTGTTGCCTCTTTAATAAAACAATTGATTACTGTGAACGACACTCATTGTCATTCACCATCCAAACTGACACTACACGATGGCTGGCTCGGGCTATAATTGGGCTGATATCATGTGGTCTGAACCACCTCTGTCATTAAGAGGCTGCGGTGGACTCATTTTTTAAGTCAGTGATGGTAGAAGGCTAGTGTCTTGTGGAGCTAGACAACCTAAAGCATCCATTGATACCAACCATATCAGCATAGCTTGTCAGGAAGATGGCTAAACAACGCTCCAAATTGCCATAGTTTTCAACTACAGTATAGGGAAATTCAGTTATGGCTTTTGGTTTTGGTGTGCCAAATTATTGGTGGCCCCATCTGGCCACCCATATGCAAAAAGTTCTAGTGAAGTGATATCAAGTGGAAATTTCTTCTGTAGCAGGAGCGGAGGTTATCTGTTTTGTAGTATTCTTAAAAATGGCATCTCGGGGAATTTCATCCCAAGGATATTACCAGAAACGTAATCACTTGAGGACTCAAAAGGTCACACAGGTACAAATTCACTTTAACAGAAGATGGGATTCCAAAAATACAAATTCTAATTTATTTTAACAATGTTTCTTTAAAAATGGCCGCCAGTCTAAACGCACAGCAGTAGAGACAAAACCACATAGAGACAAAAGACGTGAAGAGAGAGACAAAACAGCAATTACACCAGAGAGTGGAGGCCAGGACTGTGAAACAATGATGCACAGCCTGACATAGAAGTGCCTACAAAGTGCACAGAAACACTTAAGTAACCAACTGGGAGTTACACTTGAATAAGCAAGCCAATGCAGCTTTGCATATACGTACCACAGAGTGGAAACGCAGCTTCCCAGACAGCGGGAGTGTGAGAACCACCAGGCCATGTCTGGTTTAATATTAAACAGAACAGAGACCAAGAAAAGAGTTACACTTAGCTGCAGGCCAAACAGAAGCCACCTGAACCAGCATACCTCCACAAACAGCGAAGCTGCATTAAGTGAAGACTCGAAGCGGACTCTCTGAATCTACCGCCAAAAAAATGAGCCAGCTACACTACAAAACACAAGGAGCGTAGGCAGATATAACACCATAACAGACACACTATGAACATGCAGCTCAGCAGGTCAGCAAGAATGCATACCTTACATTAGCTAGAAAACCTGACCGTGAAGAGACACAGCGTCAGCCATGCCAAACTGTGGATAACGCCACAAACATGGAAGTCAGGTATGACAGGCACACCTGACAATAAACGAGCCAAAAAGTAAAACCCTACTCTGTTACATTCTTTGCATGTTAGGTTAATTAACTTTCACTTTCAATTAAGTTTGTATGCCACACAGAAAGTGGAAGCTAGTTAGCCTAGCCTCCACTTTTGGAGTTGAATACAAACTTAACCCCATGAAATGGTGGATGTCGTAAGGGGACTGGCAGCTTAAATGACTAAAGGGTCATAACCAACGCTTGAAAATAAGGGAGAAATATCAAAGCTCCATATGATTTGTGATTATAACATGTTCCAGTCTGTAGCACAGTACAGATATTAATAGCACCACTCGCAACACCAGGCACTGCCATGGAAACTGCCCACCCAGTCTCCACAAATATGTCAAAAACAGTTGTATCTTTTTTTGAAAAATGAACAAACCTGCACACTATCTGTGGAATCACCATGGTAATTGTTCATCATTAGTCAAAGTTTATTTCTCTACACCAAATGTGAGGAGAATTAAATTATTTCAAGAAATGAAAGAGGTTGATGAAATCACTGCAGTGTCAAAGTTTAATGTTCTCTTAAAAAATAGTCTGTATTTATCTTCTTTTCCCATTAAACCTCAGCCCGATGATCAGATGCATCATTTGGTGCTCAGACAAGAAGAGAAGGAATAAGAAAACAGTCTATTACTTGTACTACAAGTATCGTTTCAAAGCGGACTGGGGAGATGAACTCATCAGAGGGTGAAAACAGAGCATCTTAAATGTTAATCAGTGTTACAACAAAGGTTTCCTGTGCTCCATTCATGGTTCGCAGAGACACAAGCAGTATCAAACCGTTGTAACCATGGTAATGCACATTACCTGACAAGGTTAGTATCGTTTGACAGGGCGGTGGGTGTTGCATTATGCAGACGAGAGGTTTCAGCGTTGTGCTGACAGTCGTGTTGTGAGGGCAGTGACAGTGACTGGTTGTGGCTGCCCTGACATCTTTATACAGGAGTGGTGTCTGTTGTGCACTCACTGCTGAGGCGCATTTTTGCAGCATGCACAGATTTGGGAATGCTGATACACGCTGTGAAGTGCAAATGCTACCGTACATGAAGTGAAAAACAGATGTGTGATGTACAATTTGTCCATTTCTTTCTCTTAATGATTCGATGCTGCGTGTGTGCCATATGTGATTATAGTGGATCAGCAGTGCTGGGAATCCCAAACAACTTTCCTCGGGGGACAATAAAGTATCCAACACATCAATGAGCAAAACACAAAATGAGTCAATAATTTCAAACTGGAGTACGGCAGCTGTACAATGAAAAAAATTGTGATTCAATTTGGGAGATTTATGTAACCTAACAGTCAGTTGCTCTTAAGTTATCAGGCTGGATCTGACCCAGACTAATTTTAAATGAGCATCTCTTCATTTTTCTGTGTTTCTTGCTTCAGAGTATTCTAATGACAGGCGCTTGAGTATATGGTTTAATGGGGCTGTAAAGGAGTAAAAGGAAGAGATGGACATGATTAATTGATGCTTTGTGGTATAAAAACGGATGATTAACTTGTTTTAATGGGTTTGTCGACGGCAGCCGGGAAAACAAAGAAAACAACTGGCCTTAAGTGTCATTTGGGTGGCAGGGAGTGAATTATTTCAGTGCAATGACAATTTGAGGCTTTTTAACAGATACAGTAAGGTGCTGCCTTTGATACTATTGCAGTGATTTTCTATAAAACTTCACTTTCTTTATTCAGCCTTTCAATAAGCTGTTATAAAGAACCTGGTTGCCCTTTTCTTCCTTAATGGATGTTAAGGGATTATTAGCATCACTGTTGCCTTTACAGGGAGCTGAGGGAGACTTTTTCAACCTGATCGCCAGAAAACATGTTGTACATTTCTGTAAACGACGACTATGTTACATTTGTATATTGTTTGTAGCAGACACATTGAAACAGAAGATTTCTTAACAACACTGTGGTGAAGGTGTGGTTAGGTTTAGGCACAAAAAACACTTGAAAATCATGTTGTGGCTCAAAACAACCACGTTTGGTGGCACAAGAGCATGGTCTCACTCTGAAGTCGTCAAAATCGGGCACTTCGGCAGTGACTTGCGACATTTGAAACAAACGAAAAACAGCGTCTTTTACGGTCGGTGTGATACGCGGCCCGTGCCTGTTATCGTTTAACGGTACCCGGCGGCATCAGGGGGAAACACGGCGAAATAAGGGCGAAAGTTAAGGCAGCGAAAGTCCTCTGGAGCATGCAGGAGGGGTGGTGGATGGGTCTAACAAACACCAGCTTTCACCCATGAGAGTGGTGTTTGCGTACTATTAGATTATAAATCCAAACCCTGTTCTTTTTTTCTAAACCTAACCCCCCTCTTTTTGTTGCCTGAACCCAACCATGTGTTTTTGTTGCCTGAACCCAACCATGTGTTTTTATTGAAGGAAAAAAAAAAAGTCAATTCGTACTGATGTAGCGCGTTTATTTTGAAAGAGACTGTGTGTAACGGAAGTATATTTTAAAAGAAGACAACTTGACATGGTATCCCAGAGAATCAACAACCAACGCACCCAGGGTACCTTGCATGTCGTATGTAGACGTGGAAAGTCCATGACCAAATGTCAATTTGTGACAAGGTCGGAGTGAGAATGTGTTTGGCACAAAAGCTGGTGGAAAACCAGGGATAGATCAATGAAAAACACAGAGGTTTGGTGGCTCAAACACAGTTGGGAAAAGATATGATCTGTTGGTGAAAAACACCCAGAGTTGGTGGCACAAATGTTGCTGAGGAATGTCGCAATGGGCTGCTAAAAACACCTAGGCTCGATAAAAAAATACACAGGTAGTGTGCCACAAATGCTGCTCGGAAACACTGTGATGTGTCTGTAAAAAACATCCAAGTTCGGCACAAAGACCTCCAGAAAATGCCTCAAGGTACTGCTAAAAACCCCAAGGTTCCATAAAGAACACCCAGGATTAGTGTAACAAACGCCACTGGGAAATGCCCCAGTTCCATGGATCAAACATCCCTGGGAAGTGCCACAATGTGTTGGTAAAAAAAACTCCAGGTTTAGTGCCACAAACACCACAAAGGGTCACCAGAAAAAAAATAGTATTGCTGTTTGTTGATTTCGAACAGCAGTCTGCAGTGGTCTACAGCTCGGCAGGTGTCTTGCCTAAGTGATACGCTACCCACAATCCTTCCACGGCCTGATGGCCAAGTCAGCTAATATATTATGTCACATTAGAAACATTCCAATGACCCATATAAAATAGAAGGTTTTCAGACATTTACAAAGTGTAAAAAGCCATTTATCTATATACTGACCAACCTGATTTTTTTTTTTCAAATTTTCCGGATGTTTTGACGTGCTACACATGACATGTCAATCTGTCATCTGTCATGTGTTCCCCATGTTAAGACATAAATAAATAAACTTAGCGATGTTATTTCCTCTTCTACTGGGTAATCCAAACATCGAGATTGCATGTCAAAACAGGATCAGATATGTCCGTTTTACAGATATTCTAAATCGAAACGACACATGCAATCTTGTAAACACACAAGGCCACAGCCAGCAAAATTGTACACCATGACTTATGGCTGCACGATAAACCATCCTTTAAAAAGAGGAATTTCAAGCAGACAGGCAGGGGATGTATGATAGATTAGTTGTGTCAGGTTTTATATCAGCCATTTAAGTTGTCACCCTCCACAGCAAACAGCCCTGGAGGCAGACAAACCTCAGCTGATTTCTGCACAGTGAGCACTCTTCTTCTTCTTATGCAATAAAGCCGGTGAATATGATTGAGAGATTATAGATGTGTGACAAAAGCAAAATCTGGAGAACGGACTGCACATTGTAGACGACACATCATCAGCCTCTCCAGACATCATGTCCATTCCAGTGTACTCTTACGTATTTGACATTTTCCCACAAGATATTCATCAATATCAGCCATTCTTAATAAACCCATTCTGGATTTCTCATTGTCTCTCATTTGAGCCTTCCCTCCGGCGGCCCACCCAGCTGCATCCCCCTGTACTCTAATGGTATTTTCTCCTATCAACCACCTTATCAAATCCAAATTCCAATGATGGATAAATCTGCCTGAGCTGATGCGCTGGAGTGCCGCCTGCTGCTATCAATCAACGTGTTGCCAGGTGATTGTGTCCTGCTGGGATGTATGACATTATGAGGTCCATTTGGAGGCCCAGCTGAGTTACAATGGCTCCAATCACTCAAAGTCAATTTTCAACATTGGAACCCTTCTCGCAATCTATGCTCCTCCGGAAACTCACAGTTTATTCCTCTTCATGTCTCTCTTGCATGTTGCGGTTACCCTGAAAAGCGGAGCCATTTCCACCTTTTATCCCTTGGGGTGTATGGCCCATTATCAGCAGGCATTAAGTGAGTGCAGAACACATGGCTGTATGTTTAAAACAGCACTTCTGCACACATGGGGACGCTTTTAAAGTGACTGTTGAAGGAAGGTAATCTGAATAGAAATAACCATTGAATTTCTGAGGGAGGAAAATGAGCTTTACGTCATGTTTGCTATTTTTAGGCATAACACCCACATCTGCTTGTTTTCAAGGTGCTTGCTGTGAATGCAGAAAACTTTTGATGGCAGTATGTCAGCAGCCATTTTTGCAAAGATAAAGCAAGTAGAAAGAAATCTGGAAAAGGCCCCACCCAATAAAAAAACAGGATTAAAAATACACTCTTAAGTTGCTAAATGTGTCACTAGTTGCATTTTAGAAAAAACAAAAAATAAATCCAACCCAGTCTCACTCCGAAGTTGACGAGATCCAGCGCTTGGGCAGTGACTTGCGGCGTCAGACACTGATGAAGAAAGCCATCCTTTACAGGGCTCAACAATAAGGATTGCCCGATTGCCCGGGGCAAGTAAAACTCAAGGTCGGGCATGTAAACTAACAACTCACTTGCCCGATCGGGCAAGTTGCTAAAAATAGTAAAAGTTAATAACTAATTGATAAAATAAATGTATTTTAAAACGTGCTCCTTTGGCTCTGATGCAGCGGTCTCTCTGCCTGAAGTCACAGGCACACATAACAATGTCCTGCCCACAGCCCCCATTGATATTATTTTGCACGACGGACGCTTCATATAATAACATAACAATATACTATTTATATTGTTATGTCATCGTGTCATTTCTGTCTCTACATGGTCACGCGTTAACAATTCTCCTCTGCTCTCTGTATCGCGCACGGCAGAGTTCCGCCACACACACAGGTGAGCACACTAGAGCGGCTCGGGCCGCATTTTCCTGACCAAACCTGACCCTGAGCCCAGTGCAGTTTGTCAGCTGACAAAGTTATTGTTATGGACAGTGTGTAGCTTAAATAACCATCGACAGACTGCACATTACGCACAGACAAACAGCTGCTCGCACAGCAGCGCAGCACGGCACTCATGCTGAGCTTGTGTTGCGTTCAGGCGTTGTCCCGTAAATAACAACTTCCAGCACTTAAATAGGTCATAGCACAAAACAGCAGCATGTCAAGTGACTTTTTACTTTTATTATATTCAATAAAATTGTATGTTCCTAAATCTTNAGTGTGAATAAAGATTACATAACTACATAACTAAATAAAAATAACTGCAGTCTTTGTTAATTGATAGCCGCTTAAATTAAACAATTTTTTTAGGGCAAGTAAAAACTGACTTCGGGCAAGTAGATCTCTGACCAACTTGCCCGACCGGGCAAGTGAAAAAAAACCTTAGCGTTGAACCCTGCTTTAACTTCTCTATGATACACAGCTGGTTGCCGTTATAGTTTAATGGCGCTCGGCAGCATCAGGGTGAAACAAGGCGGGACATGGTCGAAAGTTAAGGCGCCAAGGGTCATGTGTGTTTATTGTTGGAGGAAAACAAACGTAAATTTGCGTTGTTGTACTGACGTAGTGCGTTTATTTTGAAAGAGACTGTATGTAAAGGTTGAATTTCCTGTGAAAATGGA
The DNA here is from genome assembly GCF_006386435.1 of Epinephelus moara. Taxonomy (NCBI): domain Eukaryota; kingdom Metazoa; phylum Chordata; class Actinopteri; order Perciformes; family Serranidae; genus Epinephelus; species Epinephelus moara. The sequence continues at coordinate 14,195,311 of NC_065524.1, forward strand.
AGTGCATTTTGAAAGAAGACTATAACAGGCAGAACTTGACACAGTGTCCCAGAACGTCGACAACCAATGCACCCAGGGTAGCTTGCACGTCAAATCTGGACATGGAACGTCCATGACCAAATGTCGATATGTGACGAGGTCGGAGTGAGAATGTGTTGAAAAATCACAAAGACTGTCAGAAAAAATAATCTTGTAAGAAGAAAAGTTGGTAAGTCACTAAGTTGACAACACTGGTGCACATGCATCTGAAAAAAGGAACGCCCTCTCTCTGAAATGACCTGCCATTGGCCAAAATCTCTCGTCACAGCCAAGATTTTCTAAGCTTGAAAACACAGCCAAGAGGAGGTGCAGAACTCTAGTTGTCTCTCAGTCGACTTGAATCACAATGTGCTGAGAGTTTTCTATGAGATTTTTGCCCAATGAAGCCAAATTAAACTGCCTACTGCAGTTTTAACATCTGCACCATAGGATGGATATGAAAAAGTGATTTAATAAAATCATCAAACTGTCACCTTCATGCAAAACCTCAATATCGGAGACACTGTGAGATACAGTTAAGAACACTAGAGCAATAAGGTATTAGGCCTATAACAAAATAAGAGCTGTTCTTTACAAAGAATCCTGAGGAAGAAAAGTCAACAAGTTTTAAATAAATTCATTCAAGTGCATCAGTGAGATTCACCTTCACAGGTCCCCGGTGTATTTCAGGAATCTAATCTTTTTCATGAGGAAGCCTCTGACTGGAGACGGCGCGCTTGTGAGTTTGAAATGCCAATATTGAACTGTTTGTAATCGCATTGCTTTTCTCAAACCCATTTGGCCACTCACAGTCCTGGTGCCTGACCAGAATCGCCAGTAGCTATTTGGACATCATAAATTAAGGATACAAAATTGATATTTATTAATCGAACCTTAAAGCAGAGCTGGCAAGCAACACTCAATTACACACCACTCACATCACAGCCACTAAGACCTAATATAAATTCATTATGGGCTTCCTTTTACTTTTTACGAGTATCATAACGTGGAGGGATTTTTAAGAATTAATTTAGTTTTGGATTAATTAGTCAATTTGTGCTGATCATATCATTTGATTTTTTTTTCCTGCACATTGTTGGCAAAGCAGCACCTTGGGATGTTGATGTTAATCACCTAATTTATTTATGTTCCACTTTCCAAATCATTCCTCAACACAATACAGTACATGCAGCAATGCAAGTCTAATCCTAGATGATAAAGAAAGCTTAACGTGTAATATTTATTTCTTTTCCAACACTCTGTGCTGATATTTAAATCAGCACGCAGTGGAAGGTCCATTAACCGATTAAACACGGGGGATGCTGGCAAGTTGGAGAGACACTAGGTGATCGCTCAGACCCTGATTAAGTTTGGAATGAAATCCATGACTGAGAAACTCAAATTAAATTATTTGTGCTTAAATGATGCAGCTCCACGACTAATGTGATTAATAATTGGACCGCACAGCACACAAGGTTTCACATTTAATTGCATTTATCCATCAACACCACAAGCACCCAACGGTGTGAAACAAAAGTAAGCAATATATGCACAACCTTGAGTACACATCACCTGAATTTCTCTCTTCAAATGTTTTCCTGCCCTCCTGCTACAGTAGACGAAACCTATCTGAAATGACTCTGAAACTGACAAGGTAAGTCTTAAAGGTCACAGCTGAAATTGCTTGGGTTCCAGCACTAAATAGTAACATTCAGGAATATAGACACAAAAGAAAATGGGTTATTTACGACCCCTGCTCCCAGCACAATGAGCACAGCCCAAACTGTAAGCCCATGAATATCTCAGGCAGGATAAACCACGGCATTTCACGCATAACGTAATCAGGCTGTCCCTTTGATTAAATTACGGACCTTAAGTCGTGTGAGAGAGTTGTGGTGGAGAGGGATTCTTAGTCACACGATCGATTCCCTATGGCTTCTGAGGGCAAGAAAATGAAGCCATTTTGCCACTGTGGAGCACAGACAGAGGGATACTGAGGAGGCTTGAAGAGGGAGGTAAAGAAACACAAGAAGAAAGGGACAGATAGAGAAGGAAAAGGAGAGTATCTTAATGTTTTCTCCAATGAGAAAGATAAAAAGTACCAAGAAATTGAATCTAGCCTGTGCTGCAAAATGAGTCAGACATTGTATTAAAGCACATTGTGTGCTGTTGCATTCACTGGGCCTCTGAATTGCTATTTATCATTGTAAATATATTTTTTGTAAAGTGACAGGTAACTCTAATTGGCAATTAGTATATGGCTATTTAAACAAATAGTAAAATTTTTGAGGAAAAACACTTATTAACATCTTTTCTAAAATTAGATAATATCACGTTCTTGTCTGTGCAGGAACCAGAGTTGGAGGTGGGAGATTAACGACTGGCCTAGCTAGCATAAAGGGGAGCACGTCTATGTTCCCTCACCCAATGTTCCCTCTGTGCTCTTGTAGTCAGACAGAGCGTAAAGGGCAGCTATACTGTGTCTCTCAGTGGGTCTTCTTCATCTTGTTTTAGGCCTAGTTCACATGTACATGGTTATATTTCAAGATGTAGCTTTTTCTGTCTTTTGGCCTTTCATCCACACGTTCTGGGTCACTACAAACTAACCTTTTGTAAAACTCTGTCCAGCGACAAGATTTTTAGCAACTCAGTTTTCAGTTTTGACATGTGGACAGGGAGAACTCAGTTTTCAGCTTGTCACGTCAGTGTGTGTTGCGTTGTATCTTTTGTGAGGTACAAAGGATGCAGGATTTATACTTCTGTGTCGAATTGACACTGTAGGCTCTATGTCAACGCAGAGCCTTCACCGCACCCTAGGCCATAGCCTGACATGCACCTCCCCAGAAATGTAACTATGTGTCAGGGCGATGCAGTCCTCCTGGCTATTTTTAATAGCTGAAACCATTTCCCTCAGTGGATACAAAGCTTTTATTTACTTTTATTTTATAGATACGAAACAATAAATTGTGAAGACAAAAAGCCCCCACAAAAATAGCATTTTAAGTCTTGTGTGTGTGATTTATCCTGGCTTCTTATGGGCTGAGGAAATCTCCACTAATCGCTAGGCTAATTTATACAATGTAAAATGCCATAGGCTTGTGCTAATACCGTTAGCGTGTTGTATTTTTTTTTTAGAAAACGTGTTTTGTATAAGACAGTTGTTTTGTCAGTGAACCTTGTGAGCTGTAATGGAGCTGAATTTTGTAACGTTACCTTTGTTACATGTTGCTGTTGTCCCTGGCTTCATATGAGTAGAGGAAATGTCCGCTAGCTGCTAGGCTAATTCATACAATGTAAAATGTCATAGACTTGTGCTAATAACGTTAGCATGTTGTATTTGTGGAGAAAATGTGTCCAGATAAACACAAGTGTTTGTCTGTGAATGCTGTGAGTTATAGTGAAGCTGATTTGTGTACTTGTGTTTGAAATTGTCTATTAAGACATATTTCATGTGTTTTAGTTGTATTTTGAATCGACTAATCTTAACAGCACTTCATAGAAACCTCAACCACCAACCAACTAGTGTTTTGGAGGTGTAACTGCAGAGTGACACAGACACACCACCGCACAAGTATAAATGTTCACAACGGCGAAGGCCACGTGCAAAGGCTACGGTGTAGGCTCTGCATAGTGCTGCCACACAAGTATAAATCCCGCTTGAGGCAACATTTTGTGCAATGGCAGACATGGCAGAAAAACTGCTGGCTTTAAACTCTCATGACAGGAGTTTTTACAAAATGACATATAAATGTACAGTTACTCTTCTAGTATATTCCAGTATGGAGCACAGAGGCATGGTTGTCACCCCTGGTAGCCTTACAGAAATAGCTTTTTTTCAGGGTGCTGGTTGGCCAACATCATCTTCTTTGCCTAGCTTTAGGGTTGTGGTAAAATCGCCGCCTGTTGGTTCGGCATGCTCTTAATAGTGCTCAAATTTTGTTTTTTGGGTTTTTGGAATTTGAAAGGAGATTTTTATAACGGTGCTTGTGTGGACAGGTTTTTGGACTATGCCTGAGGTTGTTATCAGTGTTCCTGTTGTTTCGGTTTTACTTTTTGTTGTTAACGCAGTTTTAATAAAATCTTTAATGCTAATCTTATTGTGGACTATTTTTCTTTTTATGTTGAGGCAACGTGGGGCCTTTTTCATTTGAACATTGCTCAGGGGGAATTAGATTGGTTTCCATCAACAAGGGAGCATCGGGCAGACTCAAGGGAGGAGGGAACAGCTGGCATCTCCAGAGTAAATATTCCTACCAACACCTCTCAGTTATTAACACAATGCATTTCATTTCTTTCACCCGTTGATAAGCAGTAACATAAAAGCAACCATTTTAGCAGAAGTTGCATGCTGTGCTCTAACTATTTCTTGGCAAACAACAGCCGGTCGCTTGGTTGCAGATCATCTTTTGATCATCAAGAATACTTCCAGCGTGTAACTCCCATAAACCACAGATTCCTGTTGGTGCATGAATCAAACAAATTAGACACACTGAGTTAATAACTTAGTTTTAGAGGAGCTGGTAGGTGAATTTTATAACTTCCGTCAAAGACAGACTAGCTGTTCCAGTCTTAAGCAAAGTTAACTTTCAGCTCCAGCTTGTTCATCAACATGAGGTACTTTATCTCATGTTTAATAAGATACCATTTATTAATTCTTGTCCCGTGTATTTTGAGCGTTCCAGAGAATTAGATTTATTTACTGTCTTTCCAAGAGTTACAATTTCTTATCTTACAAACAGAAGAGAAAAACAAATCAGCATATTTACCAAGATCTTGAACTATTACTTTAAATGCTCTGAAAAACAAAACAGACTATTTTCCGCTCAGCTACATTATGCTGATAAATGTCCAAGATCATAAAACGTCTTTTTGTTGTTTTTAGTTCTTCCATCTTGAGCAATATTGTGATAGTCTGGTATGAGCCTTAGTCCAAGTTGTTAATCACATTGAATGAAAGCCGCAGAGCATTGAATTTAAAATTCAGTTGGAACCAATACTTCTAATACAAGTCTTAAGGGAGTTTATCACCTTCTGCTTAGTGTTCATTAGTCTGCTGCTCATTGTTGCTTTGACTGAAACCATAGTGTCTGCTGCTTTGAGTCTGGAGCCCTGTGATATCAGAGGAAGACCTGCTGGAGTGCGAATAACAGCTTCAACCGCCGTGCTCTCTTTGTTACATGAATCTCTTTGTTTGCCTCACGAAAGCTTTCACACAGTCTCGCTCAGAAACAATCATTCACTTGAATTTCATCACTCGACTGTGAACAGTGTTGTGAGTGCGGAAGCCTCAGGTGATAATCTTCCCAATTTCCAAAGTCCATTTGTTCTTCCAAAGACAGATACGTCAGCCATTAAACACTCAATTATTCAGCTCAGGTTAGTTGCAAGTGGAAGTTCGTGATGTCAAACAATATTGAGTCAATATTGTCCTAAAAATAATTCAACAACAGTAACGCAACCTGTTACAGTAATGTGATTACTGCAGGGATTACAATTAAAAAATCAGCTATTGGATTAAAGTTACAAATTAAAGAAGTGCACCACTGCAGGCACTTTGACACTTGGGGGGCTTGTTTGCTGTCTTTGAGGAAGGTTAATCTGGTGATATTATTTTTAGGTCTTTGTGTTACATTGACAAAATGGTGCGGGATATAGCTTAGCGCATGAGGTTGAAGATGGCTGCTACATATCTAGCTGTTGTTGGTCAGTTAACATTTTCAAACTGTTGACTGTCTGTTAAACTACAGTGACAACATTTACATGTTCATTAATATTCTCCTATTATTCCAAATATGACAATATTCTGTATTTGATACAGGTCATGTAAACATGTTTTGTTTGGATATTCCGAATCAGGCCTTTTTCTCAGTGTAGCATTTTCAGATTAAAACATGTGGGATATGCTGGTATTATTCAGGTTTTAGGAGCATTCTTTGGACCTGTATGTGCATTTAGAACATACGTCTTAACTGGGGTTTTTATTGTCAGCTCTGAGTATTGTCATGGATACGTTGTACACAAACCATCTCCCCAATTGCGTGCATGGCTGTGATAGAGAAGCATGCTCAAAAGCAACATATTCTCACTCTGACCTTGTCACATATCGACTTTTGGTCATGGACTTCCCACGTCCAGATACAATGTGCAAGGTACCCTGGGTGCGTTGGTTGCTGATGTTCTGGGACACTGTGTCAAGTTCTGCCTGTTACATGCATTGTCTTTTTTCAAAATACACTTCCGTTTGCAAAGAAAATTTACTGTACTACGTCGGTACAACACCACAAAATGATGTTTTTTTCCTTCAACAAATAACGAATGTGGTTGGGTTTAGGCAACAAAAGCACGTGGTTAGATTTAGGGAAAAAAAACAGGGTTTGGCTCTTATGAACATTGCTCTCCTGGGTGAAAGTCACAGTTTGTTGGATCCGTCCACCACCCCTCCCACCTGCCCCACTAGGACTTCTGCCGCCTTATTCCCCCAGACACCGCCTGGCACCATTAAACTATAATAGCAACTGCCCACGTATCGTGCCACCATTTAAGGGTGGCTTTTTTTGTCGGTGTCTGATGCCGCGGGAACTGCCCATTGGTTCGACATCACATTGTTCCGACCATATTAAACTCATTGTTCCGAAGTCCGTTCTGAAATCATCATGATGCCCTGTGGTTAAGGTCTGGTTAGGTTTAGGCACAAAAACCACTTGGTTAGGGTCAGGAAAAGATCATGGTGTGGGTTAAAATGAAAAAGAAAGTGACAAACACATAAGCCGTGAGCCTGCTCTGCCTCAAGCCGGTCGCGGCGCACCATACGCCCGCCGTGAGTCGTTCAGCACCGCGGACAGTCGGACTAATGGGATGTTGAACCAATGGGCTGTCGAACCAATGACATGGATCCGATGCCGCAAGTCACCGCCCAAACACTGGATTTCGACGACTTCAGAGTGAGACGGGGTTGACAAAAGAAAAACTCAATTTTGTGGTTGGAAGGTGGAACACCTTAAAAATTGTGAAAGACTTGGATATCAAGAGGTTCATCAGATTCATTAGGTGCATACTGTAATCAAGAGGTTTCTGGATATGCACAAATATCAGTGTTTTTCTTTTCTTTCATATCAAACAAGATAAGGTTTGTTTTTTTTACCTTGACATGTTTCAACGGGTGGTAAGACGGGAGATACCCGTCGAAACATGTCAAGGTAAAAAAACAAACCTTATCTTGTCTGATATAAAAGAAAAGCAAATCACTAATTTAACACTTAGATAGAATGAACTTCTATGGATTATGCACAAATATCACAACAAAGACCTTTCCAAGTAGTTGGTTAAAGGAATCAACAAGGGAGTCAAACAAGCCCGCCACCTGAAAAAACTTCCATAATGATGCAAAGAAGCAAAATGGCACAAGCAGCTCCAGCCGTTCCTCATTTCCATATTTTGACGTGATAAACGACATGTTAGGGCACATAAATCGGAGCTTGCACAGCTGCATGTAAATGAGAATATTGGTGTACTATTTATTTTCATTAGCCGTGTAAACACCTCAGCTCAGTAGGAGTATCACCTTTTTCAAAATAAGGGCAAAAAACAGAATATTTTGTGCATGTAAACATAGTTAATGTCTCGTCCATTTCCTGTTTCAACACATTTTGAATGTGGAGTTACTGAAAGGTGCTTTTTTTTTCTCTTTTCCAGGAGGCTTTTTCTGTCCATATTTGATAACAGAGATAGACATGGAGGGATGGGGGGAGGGGATGACATGTGTTCATGCAGTGCCACGAGTCAAAATTAAACCTGTGCCGCTGCTGAGGAGTCAGTACACTCTACCAGGCGAGCTACTGGAGCTCCCCTGAAGGACACTGTTGACACAGCTGGGTTGAGTAACAGAAACCAAGTTACTGTAAGTGCTGATCTGGCAACACAGTGGCATACTATCACCAAGTCCTCATGGTCAAATGGTCAGACTTTTGCCAGATTTTCTAAACAGGTGGTGCAACCAAAAGTGAATACATCTGAGCTGTCAGTAATAACTGTAGCTAGTTTGGCAGGTCAAAGCTAAATTACAAAGTCAGTATGTAAACTGTGATGGATGATCACAGCTGGGGTAAACATTAAATCTTTTACTTTTGTTTTCCATCCAGATAAGTTTTGCTTATCGAGGGATTTTTCTTACAACCTGGCTGATTGTCGGACTGCTTGTGGTTTCTGCTCGGTTGGGCTTCTTTTTATCAACATGGCTGTGTTCCCAGATCCCAGCTATTAACTTGGTGAGTGCAATGTCATTATTACTGAGGGAATGGTGGCCAAAACTTCAGAGAAAGACTCCTGTCGGAGGAAACCAGAGTTATACTTGGAAAATCTTATAGAAATAAGGGGTGAGGGGAGGACTGCAGCGCTGCCTTATGCTTTTTAAGATGCAGAGCGCCTCATTAATTCAGTTCACACTCTTTTACTTAGTCACTCACTCATTCATTTATTAAATATCTCTCAATATTTTCTTAAATGAGAAGACTTTGGTTAGGTTGGTACGGTCTCTGAGGACAGTAAGCTGAGCTTTAAGACTTTTCATCTTTCTATGAAGGTTTCTCTGTGAGAGGAGACGGCTAAGTGTAATTCAAAGACCTTTTAAAATCAGAGATTACATACATGTGGTATGAGCAGTCCTGCTGTAGTCTGTCCTGTCAGACACTGACACTTTGTTGGCTCTATCCACATGTCGCGCCTAATCAGGGAAGAGTTTCAAAGACTTCATTTGGTATAAAGTTTTTTGATTTACAGATGTTCTCAGTTTCTCTCAGTCTGGCTGCTTTTCGTCCACTCGTTAGTAGTTTCTTACTGCCTTTCACTTTTCACTGCTTCGAGAACAGCTGGAGCTCGCTGCATGCAGCTGTGGGTTATGTGAGCAGGTGGGTAGAGTAATTGTTCTTGTCATCATTTTAGATTTGATCCATATCTTTTTTTTTACTTTCTTAGAAATGACATGATTCCAAGTGCCAATTATCCTCTCCCTTACAGTAAATTATTGGGGTAAAATAATCACAGCATCAATTGCATACTGAGGGATACATTTAACATTAAGAAATAATTTAGTTGCAACCATGGATGTCCTTATGTGACGAAGCTGCTCAGTGCTCAAATATAACACGGACTTTCTGCCTCACAATCATTAAAAATCCACCAGCGTTCACTGTATCTCTAAATGGATTAAGTTCACCTCTATTCCCTGTGGCTTTTTCAGAGGCATGCTGGGAATGAAGATCACTAATTGAATTGAAATGGCCGAGGCAGGTTGAGGGAAAGCAGATTCATAATAAGAAAAAAAAAATACAACACCTCATCACAAAATAACTCCCAGAATGCATTTAACATTGGAAATTGATAATGCGTAACAGTGTTAGTGTATCTTTGTAGAGTTTTAAAAGAAATTGTTTTAGATTAGATGCTTACAGGAAGAGTGTGAGAGACAGGTGACGTCTTCCAGCGCCTTTGTTTTTCTGTTTGCCTCTACAGCCATCTCTTATTAGTGATTTCAGCCATCGAGTTTGGTCGAAACTTATTTTTGTTTTAATTTCTTCTCCCACAAGCAAAAGTCTGCAACACCAGAGCAAAGCAAGCAAAAGCCAGTTGCAACTTTTTATCCTGAGTTTGTATTTCACACATATAATGAGACAGTTTAAACACACTCCCAGTGGCTGGAAGACAGTGGCTAATTTGTTGTGTTTGTCTGCCTTTCAGGTTTTCTTTTTCGATAACAAATACAGACTACAGGCCAGTTATTTTCTTCAAGCACAGATCGTACATGCACATTACAGTATTGGCTTTGAAAATGAAAATGTGTCTTCAAAATGAAAATATTAAAGTTTAGCCCTGAGGAACACGACTGGGTGGGTTTGCTTTGGTGGAGTTTTTATAACATACTTCCTTGTTTCATTTCAGTTCACACTTTAGTTTTTCCCCTCGTCTCTTTTTGGTGCCAGACTTAAAGGCCAGCTCCATCTGCGTTCTTTTGCGGGTATTTCAAATGGAAACTCCCACTCAGCCGTTTGCAAAAATCGGTGACATAGGTTACACCGCTGATGCCCTCCCCTCCCTCAACCCCCGCACACAGCGTTCACTGACGATGCATGGAGACTTATTAAAGTGTTAGCATGGAAGATTGGACTTTGGAGGTGGAGGATGGTGCTATTTTATTATTATTAAAACTTTCTGTAACAGGGTAGACTGTATCGGCACCTTCATCTTTCCTGACCTGTAGTCCAGAGGCACTGATTGGATGTGGTTTGTGTGTGCAATGGGGTTGTCTGTGTATGTGGGTGGAGGGAGATCACTTGCTGTGAGCCAATGGCTGTGGGGCAGTTACTGATTGAGGACAGGTGTGATTCAGGTGCTTCACTCCCTGGGGTATTAAAGCTGCAGGCTGCAAACATTGCTCTCTCTCTCTCTTTCACTCTCTTTGTGCTTTTACTCTGCAGTTATGTACATGTTTAAGTGAAAGGGATTTTACAATTGTGTGCACGCAAAGTTAACTATGTGAATGCCCTCTCTCATTCTCTGTGTGCTTTTAATCTGCAGGCCAAGGTCTCCCAGACATGTTGCAGCCTTAAGGCTAAGTTGCACCACCAGAAAGGCCGAAGAGTGATGCCGGCCTAGTGTATGGCAGCAGTCTGAAGTCAGCCATCACATAATGGTTACATGTGACAATGAAGGACAACTACAGAAGCAACCAACGTGTGGCAAAAGTGGACCTTGGCCTGCTCTCCTCCTCCCCTCGGCGAGTAAAAGCTGAAATCCCCCAGCCCCTTTGGAATCAAAGAACTGACCGTTCCCCCCCTCCCCCGCATTAGATTAACTCCAATTTTAATATATGTGTAAATAATAAAAATGTGTTTTAACCCTTTTAGCATTGTGTTGTCTTTTGCCCTTACATTGCTAGGTGTCAAATTGTGAATCTGCAGACCCACTGGAGTATTACAGTATCTTACTATATAATGACGAAAACTCTGTGTGTGTGTGTGTGTGTGTGTGTGTGTGTCTGTTCCACATTTTTCTCCTCACTGACTTGGTCAATCCATGTGAAATTTGGCACAGTGGTAGAGGGTCATGGGAGAATGCGAATTGAATTTTTTGTAAAACACTTAAAATCGATCTCTTCCTAGGAAGTTTGACCAATCTGCATGAAACTCAGTGAACATAATCTAGGGACCAATATCTAAAGTTCCCTCTTGGCAAAAGTTGGAAAACTTACTAAAACTGAGCTTCTATAAGGCAATGACTTTAACTATCTGCCTTTCAACGTGCTACCTCAACTACTGATGTACAGTTTTAGCCCACTAAACCACGCAACTTTGTAGGCATATGACCACACATAATCTGAGGGG
>NC_065524.1:14207874-14228212 GCF_006386435.1 Epinephelus moara
CGGCAAAGGAGAAGTGCTCACTAACACAGATTTAGACAGATTTGTGAACAATATTTGAGGGAAATGGTCTTTTGTGTATATAGAAAATGTTTTAGATCTTTGAGTTCAGCTCATGAAAAATGGGAGCAAAAACAAAAGTGTTGCGTTTATATTTTTGTTCAGTGTAATTAGAGAGATATAATCACTGGTATTGTGAGTACCAGCGTGTAGCGTGTACCAGGCATAATGCAAGTCCTGAGTCTGAAATATGTCTGTCAGCGAGTCCTACTCCACCTATTTAGACAACGTCAGCATTTCTCCGACCACGTAGCGAGCCACAAGCTCCGTGGCTTCTTTCAGACTGATAGGTTTAACGCTATCTCCGTTATTAGAACCAAATGACAGCCGTTGCTGTTTTGGAGCTTAAGGACCAGCGTTCTAAAAGTAACAGAAGTAACTGATGTCTTGTTTGAAAATGTACTTAAGTATTTGATTACTCAAACAGCAAAAAGTAATCAAAGTACTCTAACGCGTTACTTTGTAACGCGTTAGAGTACAACCAGACCCATCCACCACCTCTCCTGCCCATGTCGGACTTTCGCCGCCCTAACTTTCGTCCTTGTCCTGCCGCATTTCCCCATTGCCATTATGGCAACCAGCCGCGTACCATGTCGACGTTAAAGGACGCCTTTTTTCATTGTTTTCCAATGCCGCAAAACAGTGCCTAAGTACCGGATTTCAACAACTTCTGAGTGAGTCTGGGCTCCCCTGGTTATATCGCCCTCTTCAAAGCCACCAGACTATGCTGCCTTGGTCATTAGTTAGTTTGTGTTACTGAGTGACTTTAGTAACTGAACTAACATGGTGTCCTCAGCAGCACATTGCTGGTTGTCCATGCTGGTTAGCGGATAGCTAATTTGGAACACACAGTTTTCAAAGAAGGCTTGGCTCAGTCAGTAGGGGGCACATTATGTGGGGTTAGGGAGTTTACATGTAGCAACATTATGCAGAAGCCTATGTCAGGTCACATGGGAAAATGGCATTCTGGAGTTAAAACTTCTGTGTTTCGACCAAAATTAAACTTTTGGATTTGAAAACATGAGGAAGCTGCAAAATGATATAAAATCCTCAAAAAGACAAAAAATAAATGGAGCTGCCCTTTAATGAACAACAATAACCTCAGCTTCAGATAATGTTGACGTTATCAGGAGTTGCAGCAGTCCAAATATCTTCTGTATGCAGCAAGCTTTTTGACAAATGTCTCCACAAACCTGGATAAGAAAATCAATTTGAAAACTACATCTTTCAAACTGTAGATAAAAACCCAATCAAAAGGCATTGCCAAAGGAAATTCAGCAGGTGGCCGGACTGTGTCAAAAAATTCACACCACCCCTCTATATGCTGCAAGAATTCATGTTTAAGTTACGGCACATTATGGACAGTTGTTTTAGTTTGAAATAAAACCCAGGGGCTTAACTTCAGTGGACTTGTCTGGTAGGTGAGTAAAAAAAGGCGTCAGATTTACTTCTAATGAACCAGATTGTAACAGTTTGCAAGAGCCTGTGACGTGAAAGCAGCAGCTGATTATGCAGGCAGTGTCCTCTGCGCACATCATCTATGATTCAAAATCTATGACCACACATCAGATTAAAGCTGGCAATACATAATTAATATCTAAGATAATTTTAGAAATGTTTTGATTTATTTTAAAGAGATGATCGTCACATTAATTCATCTCCCTCGAGCTAATTCTGGGATGAAAGATTTTTTTTTTGAATTCTTGATGAATTCCTTCAATGGTGAGCGTGTCAGCTGTGCAGCATGTGTCAAGCAAGATATTCCTACTGTGATAGCGTGTTAACATTTCCCGTGTACGCCACGACTGCACTCTGAAATACAGAGGATTTGCTTTGGTTTTTGCTACAAAGGTGACATTTAACGTACAATTTAATGGGGGGGGTTTCAGGTAAACTTTAACATTTCACAGATGCAGATGACATATTGTATATCAAGGGAAATTTATCAAACACATGCACTGGCTCATTCACATGGATGCATACAGAGATGTGTGGAGGTATTGTGAGTCAGCACAGATGTGATTCCTCAGCATGTGCACATCAGGCCGGAGCAGTGCTCGTACAGCGGTCGATGCAGTGCAAGCTGGGACCAGCTGTCCTCTGTCTGACTGTGACTGTGGACGATGTGGCAGGACGCATTATGTGGCCACATGGCAGCTGGCGAAAATGACCATCTGCATCAGCTCAGCATGGACGCAGGGAGGTGGAGTAGGCCTTTTTCTTTGCCTTTGTCTGCATGCAGTCTCCCATCGCTGCTTTTCCTTTTCCACACATCCAAACTTCTGCAGTTTAATTCGGGACCAAAAACACTTTAACATACTAATCAGAAAAGTTAATCAGTGGTGTTGCTGAATGTGACCTTTCCTTAATTCTTTTCCATATTTCCACTGGAAACACATTGTTGCTGTGGGTTTACTGTGACCTTTTGGAATGCCACAGAAATATGTTAACTAGTTTACAGCCAGGCTCTGCAGAACCAGAAACACAGAATAATACAGACTGGGAGTCTCATTCATGAACCACGAGAAATATTGAAAAGTGTTGAATTTTCACTAATAATAAGAATAAAATTGACTCATGATTTATGTTTACAGTTTTTTTTTTTAAATAATAAAAGACAGCATAAAGTAACACGTGTACATCATAGATTAGGTACAAGCCAAGTCAAGTTAGCTTTATTTATATAGCACTTTAAACAAAAAACAGCTGATCCGAATAGCTCTGACAGCACACACAGAGAAAAACAAAAACAATAAAGAAGAGAGACACAAAACTTTGACTGATAATAGCAATAAATTATTGCACCTATAGCAAAAAACTGTATCCTTGTTTTTATACTGTCACCACATTGTGACAGTAACAGCAATAATGACAATAACACTATGCATAATTAAAGACTACTGAGTAAAAGTGTGTTTAAAGATGACACTTGAAAATCTCAGTGGTGGGGGAGAAGCAAGTGGTGGGAGGAGGAGAATTTAGAGTTTTGGGGCAGTGATAGAGAAGGTCCTGTCCCCATAACACTTAGTCCTGGATCTCTGGACAGACTTAAGTCTTTGGTCAGACAATCTCAGGTCTCTCACACTGTGATATGGGGAGAGGAGCTCTATGATGTAAGAGGGGGCGAGGCCGTTTTTGTAAACAATCACCAGATTTTTGAAATTTATCCTGTATCTAATAGGAAGCCAGTGTAGGGAGCCAAGAATGGAGGTAATGTGCTCCCTCTTTTTTAGACCTTGTTAAAATTGAAGTCGGGATAAACTGAGCAATACCAAAATATAGTGAGCTGCAATAGAGATAATAGATAACACATTAAAAGTACAGTTTGTAACTTTTGCAAAAATAACTGCGGAAGATATTTTAGTGTACTGTTTAGCTGTAAAATGAGAGCATTTGTGAGCTTGTTGGAGACAGTCAAGTGAAGCCAGAGCAAACTTTCCCATTCTCAGCTGACATTGGGCGAGAGGAGGGGTTCACCCTGGACAGGTCGGCAGACTATCACAGGGCTGACACATAGAGACTGACAACCATTCACACTCACATTCACACATACGGCCAATTTAGAGTCACCAATTTCTTAGGGTTTTTATTTAATTTATTACTGCAGTCTGGGTTAGTCATTGTGGTTTTTGTTGTTGACATTGCAGTATTGTGGAACAGTTCATACCAGTCAAATTTAAAAATTGATAAAAGATGTAGCTTCCAATGCTGCTGTGTTGCAGCCTTTGTGGTCTGTTTACTGACCCTATGCAATGTTGAAATTTTCAAATGACACAAATCTTCAAAAGCTGAATTTATGCCATTGAACCACTCCAACATGATCATCAATTCTATGTCCTCTCCTTACACCAAAATCCCAAGGATCAAGCTATGTGGCTCTGCACTCTAGAGTGAATCATCAAGTGTTTCTGAGCCCTTTTAAACACTCAGTCTTTACATTTAGACAATGTAATTCAGATGGAATAGAGATTTCTGGAAAAGCTTTTTCAAGTGATTCTGCCCGCTTCTATTGAGAGATTTACTTTTCTTTCTCTACAGTGAGCGGTGCCCTTTAATCTGAGTAAACAGACTCTGCACTGGTCCTGTGGATGACTCCCAGCATTTTGGGCAACAGTAACAAGTCTTTCATGCATGTGCGTGTATTCACACAGTAAATCATCAGTAAATGATGGCACATTTTGGTGTCCACAAGTAGGAGTGTCCTTGGTGTGTGTGTGAATGAGAGGCAAATTGTAAAGCGCTATAAAATGCAGCCAGTGAATACCTAAAGAAGTTTGAAAGAGCTTAAGTCCTTCTATCATCAAGCCCTCGACCACCTATGACTATTATGACAACAAACAATGAAGGTTTCTTTTTGATGTGTATCTTTTCTCCACATTTTTAAGTGGATGTCTCCTTTTATTGGCCACTGCACATAAGTTTTAGTTTTCATGCACTCAGCCTATTCCACAGCTTTCTGTTATTATGACCTTGGTTTTCTTTCCTCTCATGATTAAGTGTTGGTTTAGAATATTGTATTTTAATAAAGAAGCTATCTCGGTTTCCTTTAAAATTACTTGATGTGACCTGCAGATAAATGGAGGCCATCTGATCATACAGCCCTCCTTGATAAATAATGAAAACATACTTATCTCACTGCTTTATGTTATCACATAACCAGTGCTTTGTCTGATAATTCTTTCATCTCCAAGAGTACTTTCTGGAGATATGCACCCTATAGAAACACCTGATGGCCAGCCGGGAGGAGGAGGGGGCACTGCAGCTCATCTATAAACTCCTCAGTAAGCAGGAGGCAGCTGGTGCAGGTGAGCTCTGCTGAACCCCCGTTCCTGTCTTTCTGCCCTGCCTCTCATCATCCATCTGTGGTAAAATCTAACAGGAAGAGAGTGGGGGAGACGGAAGTGAGCATCTCCTCATTCAGGAAAAGGGTCAGCCTGAACCAGCAGCTTCACACAACAAAGCCCTAAAAAACAAGGAATCCGGTGATGTGGGTGAGACAGACCCAGAGGAAGTCACATTTGCTGGAAGGAGGGCACAAAAAAGAAGAAGACCAGACACCAGGAGCCCGTCAGATGTTGTTACAAAGAAACACATCGAGCTGCAAGTTAAGAAAAATCAACAAAAATGTCTCTTTTGTTTTGCTGTGTGTGAGTGTACGGTATGAATTTTTAAATGCATACCATTTATACTTAATACCATGATTTTCTCATCTGGAAAAATAAACCTTTATTCCTACAAATTGATCCACCCTGCGTATTTCTGTACGTTTTGTTACACTTTGTTGTTGGTCTTTTGTTTCTCTCTATGATACGATAATGGTTTGTTGGTTTAATGTTAATCCATATTCTGAGTTTCTGTATGGAGAACAAATAACAGCAGTGTCTGAATGATTGAACGTAACAATCACTTTCATTATCACACTGAAAAACACATTAACTTCTGTGCAGCAATGACAGTCAATGGACGAGGTTGAAAGAATTCTGAAGGGTTTTATGAATTGAAAATGACATTGAGGCTGGTGACTGAGGAACAATAAGGACATGAAACAACTTCTTATTGATATTTTGTCACTGAACAACAACTGGAGGACAGCTCACACACTTATTGATTTTTAGAGTCCAAAGAATGCTGTGTTTTACCGTGGTTTGTATTCCGGAGTCAGACCTGAGCTCGGTGTAAGAGAATGTGCTCTTTTTAATGTTATTTGACTCATAGCTGCATTACAATAAGGGCTGAACATGATGTATTTTTTTGTCATTGGAAGTTTCTATTTAAGTTTTTGAATGTCATCATCACCTCAAAAAAAAAAAAAAACTCCAACAAAACCCTTAATTTGAATGGAATGATACTTCACTTCATCATTTGTCAGCCTTCTCCAAAGGTGCTCGAGTGAAAGATAGTTTATTGTTGAGTCTGTTGAGACTACCAGCCCAAAGCATCTGTATTTGACGACCTAGGAATGAGACTCAGCAATCAACTACCTTTCTCCAGAGTTACATACAGCATCTTTCATGAATAAGTGTAATTTATTGTGCTGCTATTCCTGCTAGACCATCTTGTTAATACAAGTGCGTGCCTCCCTCTGTGTACTGCGAGCAGAAGAGCAAATAGTTTTCTGACTGCACTGAATATGTAGTTTCAACACAAACAAATATAAATTAAAGCAGAAATTTGTTCATATTGAAACATCTTGTGAATTTTGGAAATTATTAAATCTATCTTTTTTTTTTTAAATAAAATTTGACTTTAAAATTTTACACTGCTCTGGAGATATTGTAGCAATAGTAGTATAATGCTAATAATATTAGTGTAGCCTAATCCAATGCGTTATCATCCCGCGTTGTCAAAGACCAACGCTTCCTTGTGCCTTTGGTGATTCCAGCACCAAAGGCACACTTTGGGATCTCTATGAGACACACCCTTTAATGTCAGTATGTAACACACAGCTGTGTCCTGGGTGAAAGTCCGTGTAACACGTGGTTAAAATCATGGTCACACACGGTACAGTCACAATTAGGATTAGGCAACAAAACATAATGTTTTGGATTAAAATAAGTACATAATGTGACGTAAACAAGTCGCATGAGTGACGTCAGTATGCGACAGATGGACGCAAGTTGTGTAACGTTAGGTTAAAACACTTGCTTTAGGGTGTCACATGGGACACAAACAGTGGTAACCTGGCTGAAAATCTGTGTTCGTCTGACCCACACTGACTCTCACACAGGGGCGGGGCTAGGGGGTGGCTACTTGGGTTCAAGCCCCGGATGTTTTCTGAAAAGCCCTGAATGTGAATTTTACTTTGGGAAAAAAAAAAAAAAAAGTCCCGTGAGTAATGTGCAGTACCAGAGTCCAATAGAGAGGCAGCAGCTGCGGGAGAGTAGCCTGCGTACTGCATAGCCTGCGTACTGCGCAGCCTGCCTGGGCCTGCCCTGAAGAAGTGTTTCCTTGTTTATTATTCTCCAGAGTAACATTTTTTTTCCATGACGGTGGGTGAAAGCGGAGCACTTCCGATTGTCAGTGAACAGCCGGTTGTCATGGCAGGTACCCAGATGCTGAAGAAGAAGAAGAAGAAAGACGAAAGAAGAAAGACGAAAGAAAGACGAAAGAAGAAAGGGTATGAATTTATGTGTTCTCCAGTCCCTTTTTTTCCGCTTTAAGGTAGTGGTAATTTGAAGGTTGTGGTGTTGTAGCTCAAAACAGAGGCACCTATTTTTCGCGCACGCATTTCATTCACCATCTGGGCTAAGCCCTGGATGCCCTACAATCCTAAATCTGCCTCTACATCTGTTGCTCTGCTTGTCAAATACTGACGTGCATGGGTTTATACTGGAGTTACTTGAAAGTCCGGTGCATCTCATAGATGCCAAAGAGTGCCTTTGGCACTGCCGAGGGGTGTAACAAAGCGTCGGTATTTGATGACCTGGTTTTAGAACAGGCTGCCAAATCTTTATCTGCAACTGTGTAGAAATACTATGTTTAAACAAAATGAACAGACATGCAAAAAAAAAGAAGAAGAAAAAAAAAAGTTGATTTAGAATTTAAATGTCAGCGTTATGAAGTTTTGAGGCTTCCAACTACTCGCTACAGCCCTAAACACAACCCTTTGTACTGCTTCATATTATTGTCACCATTTAAAGCTGAAAGCACCTTTTCATTTTTGCCTGTATACATGATGAGCAGAGGGGTCAAGGGTGGGCCACGGAAAAGAAGCACACAGAAGGTAACTACAAAGCAGCAGTAAAGTTTCACTGCAGAACATTCAAGGCTTTTCTGTTTTTCCTTTTTACTGTATTTCCCACATTTGTCGCCTGTAGGTAGGTGAATGCAATGAGAGAAAGGAGAAACTAAATTTCTCAAAGGTATTTTAACACGTAGAGACGGATGCTTTACATGTCTGGTGCTAAATGGTTTTAATGTGGGAATTTCATATTAGCATAAACATGACAGATGTCTTTTAGGACTATGTACCACCAGAAAAATCCCATTTCTGAAAGATAGACTTATTAATTAGGTTTGGAGCTTATGAATTCCTCAGCAAATGTGAGATGCCCCTTTCTGAATGCCAATGGGGGAAAAAAACAGCTGAAGACAATTGAAGGAATTCAAAGAGATCCACCTGAGGGCTTTCAAACACAGCGAGGCAGTGTGAAGATTCTGCAGACAGAAAATTGTGTTTTTCATGTTGGAGGCGAAGACTGCATTTGATTGGGTTATCTCCTTCCCACAGGGCATGACAACCTAGAAATCAATAGCAGTACATTGTAGACAATTTTAGTGAGTGACAGGGGCCAACAGCCGACAGCTGGATGGGAATGAATCATTTAATCAAGGTTGGAGTTCTACATTACAAGATAATGTCCATCCTGTATGCCACTGCACTGCTATCTGAAAACATCTGCCGCTATGACGCCTCTGGCCCAAAGGAACTCTATGAATATTGTATGGAAGTTAAATACAAAAAGTACACGACTGGCGACAGCTGTAGTCACAGAGGCCGGTTGCTTTAAGCTTACAAAAGAGAGACTAAAGAAACACCTGGAGACACACAGTGAATACAAACTGCACTCCTTCTCTGGTGTCTTTGCACCCGAGGTTAGAGGTATTGACTAGTGTCCAGTTCATTTCATCAATCTTGATGTGGCTGGTTGGTGCAAGGAGTAAAGGTGCGCATTCTAGTCCAGGAATCTAGTGTTGTTGCCTCAAAGTCGAGAGCCTCTGGGCTCTGTATGTTGTTGCTAAATAGTCTGATCATCTGGACAGAGACTGCAGGCGGAGGAACTCAATATTAAGGGTGCTTTCACACCTGTAGTTCAGTTCATTTGGTCCAGACCAGGGGGGAAAATTACACACTGTTAGATTTTAGTTTTGGTTTGTTTCCTGTTCACACTGACTTTTTACAGATGAACCAAGAGGAGTAAACATGAAGTTATATCGCCAGACAGGTATCTCGTTGATTGGGCAGGTTTGGCGTTGGTTATCCTGCATCATCAAGGCCCATGTGAGGAAATCAGATTCCTATCACTGGCAGAAGTTTATGCAGCAGCACTTTAATGCTTCGAACGTTTTTTAAATTTATGTTCTTTGGTGTCACAAAGAGCTCATAGAGGAATAACTGATTGTATGCATTATTAGTGGGCTATTATTGGACCGCAAATCAATGGCATGTTATAAATAATGTCTTACATAGAGGCAGGATGAAAAGAAGGTGCCATGTACAGTAATAATGAAGACTGTGGGATCACTGTCACACACTTTCTAATGGACTTAATAGACTGACAAAGTACACACAGTTGGATACAATGATGGCAGTTTTAACAGCTTTTAAACCAAGGAAAATACCCCCACTGACGTGTGTACGTGTTACCATGGTTACATGTATGCATTAGTGTAACACTTGTAAGGGGTTGATGATTAATATCACAATATCATAGTTTAGGTTTTATATGATGTATGGACCAGTGGGTTTGACTACTGGAGCTCAGTGGAATGTTTAAATGAGACTCAGAGGCAAAAGTTAAAGTGTAAGGTAATTGTCGGCTTTAGTTATGAAAATAGAAAAATTAAAATACTTTGACAGGATAAAAACAATAGAATTGATATTATACAAAATAATATCACATATAAAATATCAAATTGGCCAAATAGCTGTCAAATATCTCGGGTGCACCCTGGTAATCTGAATTTTGTTTCTACCTCAGATTCAAGTTATTACGATCAAATTCCTCAGTTCTCAGTAAACCAAAAAAATAAAAATAAAACAATATTAGCTCAGATTACAAACACCATTCACTCAAGGAGGATATCCTACACAGCATTTATAAGTTTACAGTTCCAGGTGATGAAGATGATATAGGTGGGGGGGGGGATGACTGTATAACAGGGCTGTGTGTGAGGGTGTCTGCAGATACTGGGCCTACCACACCGCAGAGTGTAGCAGGACCCGTCCAGTGACCACAGGTTGTCTGGGAATCTTTCTCTAGATCCAGGTGGGAAAGCTCGCCATCAATTTCAATGGAAGGTCCAAACGAAGAAACAAACCAACAAAAAAAACCTGACCTGTCAACAGACAGGGTCAGAGAAATCTCATGAGTGATCAATTTTTTTCTGCAGTCTACATTGCTTATGGTTATCATGTAATCTGTAGCAACATGAATTTTTAATTCAAAATAATATGTACAATACTGCACATACTTTTTGTTTTTCATATGCCCTTTAACAGTGCATGGTATGAACTTGAACATTTTAATTTTATATTACAATATTTTACACAAGTGCAAAAAAATGAAAATACTTTTAACCTTGTAAATAAATCTTAGCAGCTATACATGAAATATGTCTACAATACAATCATGAACTCATTTCAGTGCAAAATAAAATGAAATCCCTCTTTGAAAAGTAATAATCATGCTCACCGATCTCTGTGTTCGGCGGGGCACAGACACAAAATGGCGCTAATGCCCAGTAAATCCACGGGGTTTCTAAATGAACAAGTAAACCAGTAAGAACAAAGTAACTTAAATTAACTTTCACTGTAGATTGAATTACAATGAAATACACTTTGCGGATTACTACCTTGCTCCTAGAAGCAGTTATTGATGAAACCCACGGAGTTTCTCCACACACAGACACACAGACGCGACGAGAGCTAAGCACTGGCTTCTAGCTAGCGCCAGCAGACGAGCTAAAGGCTAACAGCCGCAGCAACCACATCTACTAACTCATGTGTAGTTACTCTTAACAAGCGAACTCTTTGCTGACTGCTGACAGTTTTGTCACCTTCAGTAGACTCTGTTTTGGGTATATCTCCTTGCTTTCTTTCGTTTTTCTCTTAAGCCCAATCGGACGGGATTAGTTTTACATAGGGACATGGGGTACAGTAATAATTACCAGAGATTTTAGTCCCGTCCGAATGTGCCATGTCAGTAATCATTACCGACGATATCAGTAAAGATTACCGCGACTTTTACCTTCTGTAAAAGGGTCCCGGACAATTACCTCAGGTAATACTAATCCCGTGCGAATAGACCAGCAGTAAATATGTGTGTTAGGGCTGTCCCAAAAAAAATTTAAGTTAGAAATATATTCAAATATATTTTTTTATAAGTTCGAACCAAAATTTGATCATTTGAATATCATTAATAATTAATTAATACTATCAATAATGTTGTATATCATGACGAATCCCGTTCGGGACGCAGAGGCACCGACGGAGGAGCCCGCTGCGCCAACACCACCCACTGCGCTGTCTGCGATGTGTGACCTGTTCGGGGAGACATACAGGGAGAGTGGTGCAGCTGCTGCCTCCCTGCCTACCCTTTTTGAAGAAGAGATGAAACGTTACCAGAATGAGACACCACTACGAGCTGACCAGGATCCACTCTTGTGGTGGAAAATTACGCACTGAAGTATCCAAACATTGCTCAGATAGGGAGGCAGAAGTGGATCATACCTGGCACTTAAGTGAGGTCAGAACGGGTGTTTTCATCCGAGTGTCACGTTCACATTGCAATAAGCATCTTATTTTTTGTGTGGGTTTTTTTTTGCAAAAATAAATAAATAAAATAATACTAATAGCCTACTACTACTACTACTACTACTACTAATAAATTCTAATATTATTCGAACTCTACTAAATTAATTCGAAAATATTCGAACGCAATTTCATGGTGCTTTTGACAGTCCTATCATACGCACATGACGGCAGGAGGGGACGGCGGTGCATGAATGGATTTACCCCTCCCACTTGTGGTAGTTTTACTGATATTTTTTATCCTGTGCGAAACGGCCATTAATATTACTAACGTCCTGTGGTAAAGTGACATTACCCCATGTGCCCATGTAAAACTAATCCCGTCCGAATAGTGCTTTAGTCAATGCACTTTTCTCTGCTCATCTCCAATGTGACGCTCTCTGTCTCTCTTTGTATACATACACTCAAATACACATATCGCGCACCTAAACAACCAGGTGGGCGGGACTAACTAACGTCCACCTTTTTTCTGATTAGCAGAACTAACCCTTCACTCAATCCATGCAGCATTTAGGGGATAGAAAATGCATGGGAAATAATTATATTGGATAAAACTATCCTTTGACACTCTTCTTATTATTAAAACTGTGGTTAATAATGTATGTCTCTTTTTTTTCCTTATCTCCCATTTATTTATGTAGTCCCATATATTATTTGGGTTAGCATAATTAAGTTATGGGATATATGTGGTTTTTATCAGGATCAAGTGTGAGATTATTTGTCTTCTTTCCCAACCAAACAAACAACACCGGGTTTGGAAGCTGAGCGAGACCAACTTAATAAAGCAGTTGTTAGGTCTACACCAGGGTTCAATTGGCAGCTTTCACACCGACCAAAATACATCGTACTATCTGCTAAAACAGACCTGAGTTCGGTTTAATCGAACCAAACAGATTACTTCGCTAGTCTGTCACTCATGAAGCTCTAGTGAAAGTTGAGTCAGGAAGACAATACTTTTAATGCTCAGGCATCCTCAGACTCCTTGCACGTATGCTCACTGACTATGTCTAGGTGTCATTGTCTGGGTCTGTCAATCGAATCATCAGCTGATTCATAATCAACCAATAGCACAGCGACACAACTTCTCTGTCAGCCTCTCGTGTTACTGCTCCTCATTTTAAATATGGTTCTTTCTCTGCCGTAGTTTGGGCACACCCCCCACCTCCCTATCACCACCCAGTCTTTACGGATTCATCACCCTAATATGCCTCAGCAGTCAGCAGCCTCAGAGTCAGCAGCCACCACCACCACCAGTATCTGGACTCCATGGGGGGATTTATCTTGCTGCCGCTCAGATGTCCCTTGATCACAAAATATCTCTCTCTGGTGTCTAAGCGCCAAAGACTTCTGTCAAATCTTTATCAGCACAAATCATTTTTGTACACTCATATTCTGTACTAAATATTATCTTTACTTCACTCCACTGTCTCTCCTGATTGAACTTCTACTTAAGGCTCACACACACCAAACTGACATCAAAAACTAGAGGCAACGCCTTTGTCTGGGTCAAAACACAGTGCAAAGATTAAAGCCAATGGCCTACTAGCACGTGCATTCTGCCCTGTGTGAAGGGAAATAACTCCACACTCCAGCAGGCAGTGGTAGTCTGTATTTGTCATTAAAAAAGGGAAAGTGGAAGACCGACAGGACAGATTCAAGATGCTAGTTAGCCAGTTAGCACATTAAAAACACAACCCTATGTTGAAAGAACAACAACACAAGCAGGAACCATTTCTGCTAAAGGGCTCAATGGCTAAAGAATAATGTCACCTAAGTTTGTTTTGATTTCACACCCTCTTGACTTTAGCTATTTGTTTGCTTTGCTAACTTTTGCTTCTCTTCTCGTGCACTGAGCTGAACTGCCAAATGCTGACTTCATTCACCGATGTCTCAGACACAGATTAAACATGTTGAGTCGGCCAAAGAAAAGCCGCCAAGGGCCGAAAGTGCCGGACAAACTGCCTTTTACCTTATCTGCTACGTATGAAACATACAAATGTAACATGTCTGTGGTTTGCAGAAATGTATAATGCCAACATTTATTGGTCATTACGTTGTTCTGTTCTATCAAGTTACAATTTAAACTGGTGATTACAGTAACACAGAAATTGCAGACTTTATTGTCATAAACATTAATCAACTGAAATGTAATAGAGTTTAAAGAATGAGGAGTTTTCAGAGCATATTTGTCACATGACCTAAAAAAGTAATAAAACCCACAAAATAGTTGACATTAAGGCATAATCCAGAAGTTTAGGACTGCACACGTTTGAGAGACAAATCAAAAAGACGAATGCAGCATGGATGAGGTATCCTGGCTTTTATTCCCTATAGTTTGGGTCAAATTCCAAAAACTCTGTCCTGTACTTCCCATACTGCTGTTCAGTCGCAACTGGAAAATGTTCACGTCTTTGAAAAATTGCCAACTCAATTCGTGACTCCGTAATTGAAATTTAAACTCTTTAACTCCAAGCCAAGATAACCCTGATGGCATTATTATGACATCACCAGGGCTTATTTTCTCAGACCTGACAAACTCATCAACAGCCACAGAGGACATTATACATCTGCTTTTACAGGCTGAGTAGATTCTCCATGATGAGAAAACTCAGTTTCATGTGTTAAATTAGTGAACTGTCCATTTATCATTTAAATATTTGACCTTTAATATGTACATGATATTTATCATTATAAGCTTAATCATGTTCACCGTGCCTTTTTTGATGAAGACGTTAATTTAAAATACAGTGGGAGAGAGATCATGGTTTGGGTGTAGCACTACAACACCAACACTGTTTTTAACTTTTACCCAAATTAGTTCACTGCCAGACAACAAACTCTTTTTGATTTGTGAATTCTTCATGTGTTTTGAAAATGTCTTTTGCTAACTTTTTGTGCACAAAGCATTTGCATTTCAAGACAATGTGCTCATTTCATTGAATTCCAGGAGACCATACTCAAAAGCCTTTATGCTGCTTTCTCTGAATCTTTAACAAAAAGCAAAAACAAAATCACGAGTTCACCCAGGTTCTATAAATCCCAAGCCATTTAACCTGAGCACTAAAACAATCCATTATTCTCTGCCCTTTTACACTTTAATCTCTGGTAGCCTTTACCAGCAGTTTCTATATGCTGGTGCATTTTATGTGTCACTGTTGAGGCTAAGACACGGAGCTGGGCATCATGTTTTCTAAATCGGGGATGAAGGAAAGGAACAGTAAAGCCTCGGGGAAGAACAAATTATACCAGTCAAGACCAGTATGATACAGCTGCTCCAATTAGCATTCATACTGACATGTGTTTCATGGAACATGATTGCGCTGAGAAAATGTATTAAAACAAATGTCAATCTTGTTAAGGTATGGCATGTTCCAAGTAAATCAGGTTTGAGTTACAGTGCCAGAAAAAAAAAAAAAGAACAGGTGTTACGGATAATTTCTGTGATTTCTCACTTCTGTGGCACAGTGCTGAGCAAAAATAACTTTCTCACTAAACAGAAAGCCAGACTAAAAGTTCCATAAAGGTTTAGTTAATAACAACAACACTGTTCCACAGATGTCGAATTCGTAATGTTCATGAGATCATACTATCAACATCTTTTTATTACATTCCCACTGACACAAAACAACCAGATGGAATTATTATTGTATCTTTTTAATCAAACAGACCTCAGAACAAGGGCTGGGTGACATGGAAAAAATATTACAGATGTTCTGATATCATGTTTTCCCTCCCCAAGACCACTTCAGTTTGCTGAGCTTGTATATGAGCTGATACTTAGTAGCGTTCCGATACCATTGCATTAGAAAAGAAACAAAAACAAACAAAAAAAAGTACCGCCCGACACCCTACCAGATCAACAAACTTCCAAAAACAACAATCTGTTAAACAGGTTAGACTGAAGGACCATCTCCACAGTGTTAGCACAAGCTAATTGGCAGCAGCGGCTCACATCCAACACCAAGCTTTTAAAAGTCTCTACTCTGTTGTTCAACTTATTAATAACCGCTATCCATGTGATGCTACAGTTTGCAATTATTTGTCACGTTACCTGGCAACCCAGTCTGGAGCACGTCTCTCTCTGTGGCTGCATGAGTGTGTGAAGCACAACCACTTGTTTGTCTGAGTTGAGTTAATGTGTGAGGTGAATAGCGCATCGCTATTCATCTTGGTAGCTGTAGGCTAGTCTATCTTGGGATGGAGAGACAGCACCTGGATGTGTTTATAAAAATACAACGTGACGATATGAACATTTCATACACCAGATATATGGCGGACCTGCCGATGCACATTCAACCAGTTCATATGAGTCAGCTGTCACTGTTTGTCTCTTAGTAGAGACTCCACTCTGCAGTGTAGTTTATGCACTTTACTGATACACCAGAGAATTACACAAGCCATGATTCCATCAGCCTGTTTAGATGCGCATCTAGAAGTATCGCATTGGAAAATTATGATGGAAACGCCAAAATTCGAATTAAAATCCCCTGATTCGCACACACTAAAATACGCTCACTTTAGCCGGGTTTTGGTTGATTCGAAAAAATGTTGATTCGCAAAACGGGGGATGGAAACAGTTATGTTCGAATTAAGTATGACGTAGCGCACCTCTCTCCATGGTGATATCCACACTCCGGGTCGGGATGGCGGCAATGCATTTACAAGCTGGTTGCCAACCGCCAGAAAACGTAGAAGAAGAAGAATGCCAGACTTTTGTTTCCGGTTCTGCGGAAAACTCGCGCAAGTTCGTAGTTTTCACCAAAGTCCGTACATTTAATGGAAACACACAGGCTTCGTATTTCTTTTAATGCGCATTTCCCAATGATTCGAATCATTTTTGGTTGGAAACATAGCTACAGTAACACTGGACTTCCTTCCTTCCATTAATTATAAATTTAATGCTGATTAAAAGTCATTTTACTTTCACATCCTTGTATTCATCATGTTCATCTGTAGTGTAGGGTTACATGGGGGCGTTGAGGGTAGGCCATTTGACAATACCCCAGAAAATCTCCCTCTTTTGGCAATAAAGATGTCGGTTTGATTTGGTTCAGTCAGGGTTACGGAGTTTTAAATCATCCATATTTTCTCACTACATCTTAGCCTTTCTTACCCTCAGGTGTACATACAGTATACTACAGGTTATACACGTATTTTTCAAATACAAAAATGTGAAATTATTGGTTATCGTATTGGTTATTGGCCATGAGAAGCAGGTAATAATTGGTTATCGGTATTGGTTGAAAAAAATCCATATTGGTGCATCCCCAATTGCTATAACTGTTGTAAGGCATGGCTCAGGTTAAAGCCTTTGTAGAACATGGACAAATACAGAATGAATGCCATTTAACTTTAATTTTTTTTTACCTAGTTTGACATTGCAAATTGCTAAAGTTCCATTTTTTAATTTTTTTTTTTTTTTTTTTTTTTTTACCAGAAATCAATTTTTCTTTTCTGCTCTTAAGCAGTAGTTGCAAGTGGCTGCACAGCGCAACTTGAAGTGTCCGCGGCTGTTTCAGAGCAAAAACTGCCATTTTTGCAGGTATGAAACTACTTTAAAGTTACATAGTATCAGATTGTGTATAGACTTGAGTACTCCCTGATACCTGATCCAGTGTTTCAGGCAGTATCAGAGGCATTTCCGATACTGGTGTCAGTATCGGATCAACCCAATCGATATTGCGACAATAGTGTAGGACTGACTATTGTTACTTTCACAAAATATTTACACAGTGAGATTTTTGATAAATAATCATCAGTAGTGTAGATATAATCATCAAGTGGGTACAAATAAAGAATAGAATAGCAAGAGTCCGGTAAGTTCAGAAAATTACATTACTTTGCTGTAATTCATCCTTTAAAACCAGGAAAAGTCAACACTTAATTATAATATCCAAAATCTAAGACAATATCTAGTCTCACAATGTAGATATAATATCGATATATTGCTCAGCCCTACTCGGCAATGTTACCTAAATTTCATCAGCATGTCCTCACCCCCACCAGAGGAAACAATACCCTGAGCCATGTTTACACAAACATTTCTGGCAGCTACAAAGCCCTCCCCCGCCCCCTCTCTGCACAGTCAGACCACATTTCTCTGCTTCTCCTGCCAACGTACTCCCCGCTGATACAAAGGATCAAACCATCAGAAAAAAAAACAAAAAACATTTAAAGTATGGACAGATGAAGATACAGCAGCTCCGCAGAACTATTTTAGTGCACAGACTGGCACATGTTCAGAGATGCCCACCCATGAGAGCCACACCAACCGAAAGGAATATGCATCATCCAATACAATGAAAATCATGTCCCACTAAGAAAAGCCTAGACGGACTGAAAGCCAAAAAAAATTCTGCCTTTTGGTCAGGTGACAAGAAAGCATTCAGAATCACCAGAGCAAGACTGAAAGCTGGCAACAGGGAGACAAGGCGGAGGCATCAGGAAAGACTGGAGGGTGACCTTAACACCAACAACACCAAGGACATCTGCCCTCCACTCAGCCCTCACACACATTGAAAATAATAACACCTACATCAGAAAGCTGTTGGTTGGTTTCAGCTCAGCATTTAACACAATCACCCTCATGAAGCTGGTTGGCACGATCAGCACTGAGCACCACACGCCGCAACTGGACACTTGACTTCCTCACAAACGGACCACAGGCAGTTCGGATTGGTGTTCACACCTCCTGCACTCTATGTGGGAGCCCCCCAGGGCGCTGTGCTCAGCCCCCTTATTCACCCTGTACACCCACAACATAAACCCCATGATGAGGATAGGAGTCTGTTTTGAAGTTGCTGACACCACCATTTACGGCATCACCGACAATGGTCAGACCTCTAATTAGGAGGAAATTGACAGTCTTGCAGGATAGTGCACAGGGAACAACCTGCTGCTCAGTGTCAGCAAAAACAAGGAGCTGATCTTTGATTGTAGGAAAAAGAAGGCAAAGATACACTCACCTGTCTCCATCAGTGAAGTGGAGTTGAAACGGGTGAACAGTTTTATGTTTCTGGGAATCAGTATCACAGAGAACCTGACGCGGACATCACACATATCCACCCTGGTAAGGAAGGCTCAGCAACAGCTGAAATATTTCCTTATACTTTTTCTGTGTATGCAGCATGGAGGGAGATATGACTGCATTTCATTGTGCCATCTTGGATTGTATAACGACAATAAAGCTGAGCCATGACAGATCAGAGTCCTGGGTCTTTTGTTTCTAATCTTCTCTGTTTTATTGTCTTTCGCTGCAAGGTCTGGCTGTGTAAAGAGCTGCAAACACATGAAGCACCTCAGTCGGTTTAGCCTCAGCCATTCAGCATCAAAAGTGATGCCTTGAATTTTCTGGCCTCGTCTTTAGTTATCTTTTATGTTAATCTGCCTGTGGCAATTTACAAGCCTTTCCCAATTATATTTGGGGAAAATTGACCATTAAGTCTTACATAAGCTAGCACAATTTAGCAAAATCTTTTTTTTAATCATAGTCATAACTAATTTGGTGAAGTAATGTGATGCTGTAATTCCAGTGATGATCAGTAATGAAACAAGGCATTTGTAGTGTAATAGAGTTCAGCTCAGCTCTAGAGATGCTGGTGGCACATGGGTTGTATTGTTCATCTTCCTATCATTACTTTTAGATAGTCCATTACTTACACATTACTTTTATGTTGTTTTCTTTATGACAATAATTACTATCACTATGAGACCATGTTAACAGCTGCGACCATTAAAATGTTATAGAACTGAACAACAGATATGTAATATTTTTGCATCAATGGGGTCATGGTGTCATTTCTTATAAGGTTCAATTTATTACTGTTATGTGGTTAAACATTAGGCTGTTTCGAGAAAGTAACTTGACTTTGACTTGTTATTCATGACTTGACACTTGACTTAAAGGCGCTGTATGTAAGAATGTGGCCAAAACGGTTACTGCACTCAAATTCAAAATACTGCTGCGAATCGTGTCTGCCCCCCCCCTCCCCTACAGATTCGAGGTTGCTGGACAGCGGCACGCTGGAGACTGATTTGTTTGCCCGCGGGCGGCTGCCGTGGCAGGGCTTCGGTTTTCCAGCGGACCGTTGGAGCAAGTCCGGCTTCTCTGCTGCTAACGCTGCTGCCGGGATACAGCTTAGGAGACTGCTAATGCTATGTACTGGGACACTGCTAATGCTGCTTGCCGTGCTGCTGTAGCTCACGCCGGATTTCCACTGGATGTGTGTCCGTTGCGGAACGGCAGCGCTGGTTATCCGCTGCGTGCTCCGCCGTCCGTCAATACCCACTGGCTGCGTTTGCTGTGCGGAGCGGTGCAGCTCCACTGGAAGACATCTCGGTGCACTTCCATGATTAATATCTCCTCGTCCATGGTGTCAACGGGGTGAAATGACGTCTGAAAACCTCTGAACTATTGACTTCAGGCCTGCCTCTGCCCATTATGTAGTTTTCAAGGTGTAGTGCAGGGAAATATGATCCGCCGTGAACACTGTGTATTTTATTTTGAAAATTAACCGGATGTTTTATTTTGTTTGTGTGCAAGCCTTCCTGCATCGCACGATCTGCTCTGTGCTAAATTGCTGCGTTGTGCTCCGGCGTCCGGCAAAAATAGAAGTCCTGTGTATCTGTTCCGGAGGGCTCCGGAGTGCCGGAGCTGAGACGGAGCCAGAACGCAGCACAGCCGCAGCCGGTGGAAACACACACATTGACTAGAATTGAATCCTATCGGCTCCGCTGCCGTGCCGGAGC
>NC_065524.1:14230767-14343104 GCF_006386435.1 Epinephelus moara
CTGCAGAGGCTCCCAGCTTCATTTGAAACAAACTACATTATAGATGGTCCGTTATTTATTAATCCCTCTGTGTTTATATATTTACTTTTTATCCGCTCCGTTGTCTTTGTAAAGTCAACATATCGCACCGTCATTTCAAACTCAACACTTGTTTCAAATTAAAAGCCCCTTATAACCTCGGCTAGAGAATCCCTCCATTTTCTAAATAGGCTTTTATTCTGAAAGATTTGTCAGAACTTCCTGTGGAAGATACAGTAGCTTGACAGTTTACATATGGCACTTCAAATGCAGCTCCTGCCATCTGCTGACGCTTTTAGGTGACTACAACAACATGTCGGCTGGCACATGAACAGACACAAATAATAGTAAAAGTGATACAAACAGGACAAGAATAACCCGATGACATCACACACGCCGTGAAAGACAACCGGGGATAATTGGTGAGTACCAGCGTGTAGCGTGTACCAGGCATAATGCAAGTCCTGAGTCTGAAATATGTCTGTCAGCGAGTCCTACTCCACCTATTTAGAGTCCACCATAGACAGCGGCAGCATTTCTCCGACCACGTAGCGAGCCACAAGCTCTGTGGCTTCTTTCAGACTGATAGGTTTAACGTTATCTCCGTTATTAGAACCAAACGACAGCCGTTGCTGTTTCGGAGCTGAAAGACCAGCGTTCTAAAAGTAACGGAAGTAACGTTAGCTGATGTCTTGTTTGAAAATGTACTTAAAGGGATAGTGCACCCAAAAATGAAAATTCAGCCATTATCTACTCACCCATATGCCGACGGAGGCCCTGGTGAAGTTTTAGAGTCCTCACATCCCTTGCAGAGATCGGCGGGTGGAGTGGCCAGCACACCTAATGGTAGACGGCGCCCCAGACTAACGTCCAAGAACACAAAATTGAATCCACAAAGTATCTCCATACTGTTCATCCGTAGTGATCCAAGTGTGCTGCAGCCGCGACATAAAAAGTTGTTTCGAAAAACGTCATATGAACTCTGTTTTTAGCCTCACTTCACCAGGGCCTCCGTTGGCATATGGGTGAGTAGATAATGGCTGAATTTTCATTTTTGGGTGCACTATCCCTTTAAGTATTTGATTACTCAAACAGCAAACTAACGTTACTACTCGTTACTGCAAAAAGTAATCAAAGTACTCTAACGTTACTTTGTAAAGCGTTATACCCAACTCTGGCTCCAAGCCATTGGGGACTTCGGTGCCTTGCTCAAGGGCACCTCAGCAGTGCCCAGGGGGTGAACTGGCACCTCTTCAGCCACCAGTCCACGCTCCATATTTGGACTTGAACAGACGACCCTCCGGTTCTCAACTCAAGTCCCTATGGACTGAGCTACTGCTACTTTGCATACTTTTCTAGATATTAAGCAGTTATGTTTTGTTATTAAAAAATGACTATGTGATTTCTAAGACAATGGGCACAAACTTGGAAACCTACAGTACTAGGACACGGTCGACCAGCAGAGGCCAACAAACAAGGCAGCTATCAAAGGGGAGTCCAAAAATTAAAAAAATTTTGATTCAAGGATTAGGTTGTTGATGAAGCTAGTAAGAAGATAACAATGGTATACAAGGTCCGCAGCTAGAAAATCAGTGACATGACCACTACAACATCCAACTTTATCCGTCACTACAAAACCCACGTTTTTTACATGTGCTAAAGAAACATCAGTTTGTCACAGTCAGTCATGTTTTTGTTTTTATTTGGCATCAAGCACCTGGAAGGCTTGGAGGTCAGAAGTTGGAAATTTCAACCGAGTACTTTCGATCGCCAAATTTGACTGGAACGTTGCACAGTAACATTAATTATGACTCCATCCCATTCAAGTGACCCAGTAAGCCATGACAGTGAGCCAGCATGTGCAATACCAGGGCCATGAAACTGAAGCAGTGAAACTGAATTTAGCCATGATTCATATTATTATTTACACCTGTGATTTTCCTGCTCAATAACTCTTCCATGGAAGCTAAGAGGCTGGCAGAGAGCGTAGCTGTTATTGTTAGCTGGCTGGTGGATCTCATCAGGCCTTGGACAGCACACTCTTCTCTTGACAGTTCAGGTTTTATTCCGTGGGTAAAAGGTGGATGGAAAAGTCCCAAATTATTACACAGTCCAACACAACAAATCAACAGGATAATCTCAGCATGGCACAACACCACACTCTCACCATAGCTCCCCCGGTGTCTCTTAAATGTGTTGCATCAGAGGCTAATTACGAGTCAGACCCATCACTGCATGTGTGACTTTGGTGCTGACTCTCAAAACTCTTTCCATGCTTGTTCTAATTGCCACTTACTGTTACGACGAGGACATGAGAAAGGAACTCTGCTTTTCTTGTATTGTTGCAGGAATGCTGAGGAAATATATTGCCACAAACACAAGTAATCGAGAGATCAGCAGTATGTCCATGTGCTACATGCCTTCACTGTTTGTACACCGTCACGATCCTGCTCTTCATCCTGTGTTGCTGCTGTGCTTGATGTGGCATCTCACAAATTCCTGCAATATAAAGTAAATAAGTAACAACCAACATCTCCTCAAAAATTATTTATGATGTTGTTCAGAGCTACAATTTTCTACAGAATCAACAATGAACTCTTAGTCGTTGTGGAGGTTTTTATTTTTGCCCCTAGCTGCCGAGCTCCAGCATATAATAGTGAAGCTGTTGCTTACAGTGGAGGCTGCTGCTGCCTGAAAGGTCTAAATGCTCCCTGACAGTCCTGAATAAATTATTCTTGTCTGCACCAGCTATGGGACTCTGCTGGGGACACTGGGAACCTGAAAACTGCAGCGAGGTAGTACAGCTTGTGATACATCATAAGGCACACTGCCTGGCCAAGTTATAGCATCGCACTCAATTTCAGGTTTTAGGTTTGTTATTCACATCCTGCAGCACCTAAGAGTGTTAGGATGAGCGAGGATGTTCAACACAGGGCCCGAGGTGTTTCAAAGTGCAGCTACTCGCCTGTCTCGAGTTGTTTAGTTCTGAGATTGCCATACTTGTCAGCCCTGCTGCTGGAGCTGAGAGAGCACTTCAGCAAGCAGAAAACAGAGGCGGATCCAAAGTCACCCATTACGAGCTGTGTTTCTGTGGCAGATTCATCAGTGAACTGTACGTGTACACTGAGCTGGCACCTGTAGACGCTACCTCCCGGACTCAATCACATGTTCACTCAGCTTATGGTCTGCTGGACTCAGGGACAAACTCGTGGTGTGGTGCTGAATAAATAAGAGCTGTAGCAAACGCTCGGGAGGAGGGGGTGAAGCCTTGGGCGATGCTCTAACAGTCCATTATACCCATATACACTCCAGCATACACTCACTGCACTGTAACTACCTCCCATTACATACTGTGGCTCCCACTAACCGCTGATCGTAACAACAGGGCGATATCAGCACGTCTGTCAGGTGGCTGATATGAGGCTTTTTGTGTAGGAAATGGAAATGGAGATGAAATGAGAAATGGAAATAGGCAGATTTCACTAATTAGTACGTCTGGTTGCTAATTACATATTACCTATGCACAGAAATTATCAGAGAGGATCTGTGTTTTCCTGAGAGTGTAGGTGGAGTGGAACATGTTGCCAAGAGGAGCTGCCACTCATCTAAAGATAAAAAATGCATTTTAGTTGGAGTTTTCTGAACCAGTGTAAGGCTCGTCTCAGACCCTTTGTCTGAATACTTTCTATGAGAAACATTGTTGTAGGTTGTAAACTCCACCTTTGTCTGCTCAGAGGGAGTCCAAAGCTGTGACTCAGCACAATTCTGAGTTATCTACACCTTGCTTTAACTGTGAACATAGGTGCAGTGCTTTTCTCCAAGGGAGAGAACATTTGCAGTTCACATAATGTGGTTGACATGCTAATTGGATCTTCAAACGCTTTAAAAGTGTATATGAATATGTCATGCAAGACAGCCAATCAAAACATATGGAATGGACTGCAAGTGACTGCAAGCGATTTGCTCATGTGTCAAGTTAGTAAAAAACGCATTTTATTTTGAAGTACAGTGAATTTCTGCCACAGAGCTTTTACTTTGATGTGCCGTTTCCTGCTGTAGGGTGAGTGAATAACAGACAGCTACTTGACAGAAATAGCAAACTAGCTCGAAGACCTGTGCTGTGTTTCAAATCGCGTACTTCTGTACTTTACTATTTTGAGTGCATGAGTGTGTTCACACTGAGAAATATGGAAAAATGCAGTGCACTATGAGTACCCGCATGATGCACTCAAAACGGTCAAAAAGTTGAGTGTGGAATTGTGGACACTTCTTGCCCTCAATGGTCGCTATCTTGGCTATTTAGCGGAAGGGGAGGGACCACTTTTCAAACTGGAATTAGCAGCCGAGGACTGTGTGACCGTGAACGTCGCTGCATTGTACAAATACAAATTTTTTGCACTAAGCACCACTATACTGTTGTCGGGTATAAGCCAGCAGTATGTTTCTCGGGTTAATTTAGCAGTCTGTAATGATTTGGTACCACGAGCGATAACGCGAATGCTAATGCTAGTTTGCTAACTGGCTAATTTGTGGTCGTCATTTCCGGCGAGTGCACAACGGCCGTGTTTGGTTTGAGACAACACCACCGTTGAAATTTGCGCACTACGCCAATGAGTACATAGTGCACATAGTATACTACATGGAAGTGTACTAACGGAAGTATGTGATTTGAGACACATCAATGGACAAACCAAACAAACGCAAGTATGACCACTGATTGAAGGTGTGCTGATTGATTCAAAATGCCAACTTGTGCACTGATAGCATGCAAGAAAGCATACCACCCTTAAAGTTGCCAGTAGCCTTTGAGCGGCACAGTGAATGAAATTATTTTTTCTCAATCAGTAATGTTAGCTAACTGAATATGAAATATGCTTCACTCTCCTGACAGATACTTTATTTATGTATTTACAGATACTCCTTTTCTACCAAAATTAGTGAGTGAGTTTTGTTTTGTTTTTTAAACACGAGAAAAAACACTAAAAGCAGGCTATAGAGTACTTTCCCACTGCCACTAGACCAGAGCTTTTTTGTTTGTTTGTTTTGAGTGTGTCACGTTAGATATCATGGACAGGCCGGAAAACAGGTTAGTCAATGGTAAAAGCAGCGTGGAGGCCTGTGAAAACTTTACAGTAATTACTTGTTTTAATACTGTATATCTCTTACTCAGTCTTTCTTTCAAACTTGGTGCAGACTAATTCACATCATTGCATCTCACCAGTTAAGGGGCTGGAATTAATGCACTCACCCAGGTGTTGTGTTTCCATCAATGCCAGTCGGAGCCGGACCTAATAAATACTCGTGACTACAGCAGAGTCATTTTACCCGGGTGTGATTGGCAATTGTAAGCTTTTCCGTTGCATTTAAAGGCAGATGTTAGCAGGTGTTAGCGGGGTTTTTGTGCAGTAATAAAAGGGCTAAAGAAACATTACAAAGCCAGCCTGTTAACCTTGGCCAGCTTAGACTGTATCGACAATGCCTGCAGAAAATAAAAGTTTGCTTAGCTACATTTTATAGTCTAGCATATTAGAAGAGCTTGATCCTGCCTGCACTGCAACTTTTCCCAGAGTGGATATTTCGAAAGTGGCTTTATTTGCTCAGCACAAGTAAGAAAATGAAATCATTCAAAACACAAACTACTTGTGTTCACCTACATGCTACTTAAGTAGAGGTTTGTCTGACTGCCAAATAATACCATCAACATGATGAAACTATTTATAAAGTCTGTCTAACATTTGATTGTGTGGTAAGATATGGTTAACTAGTGTAGCCTATGTAGACATACGTCACAAATAGTGGTGTGGTGGTTAGCACTGTCACCTCACAGCAAGAGGATTCCTGGTTCGATCCCAGGAGGGAGCCCTTCTATGCAGAATTTGCACGTTCTCTCTGTGTCAGCGTGGGTTTTCTCCGGGTACTCCAGCTTCCTCCCACAGTCCAAAGACATGCAGGTTGGGGATAGGTTAATTGGTGACTCTAAATTGTCCGTAGGTGTGAGTGTGAATGGTTATGTGTCTGTCTATATGTGTTAGCCCTGTGATTGTCAGGCAATGTACCCTGCCTCTTGCCCAATGTCAGCTGGAATAGAGCCTATCCCTGAAAATGGATGGATGGATGGATAACCTTTGAAAGGATCCACAACTAGACTCTGCACACATGCATGTGCATCACTAGTTGGCACTAAAGCAATTAGCACTACACCCCTGGCTGTGAAATACCATTAAACAACCTTTTGGTCCATGTTAAAGTGAAAACCTACACACAGGTACATATAACTCAGATTAGTAAAGGCTTCAATATAGCCATGGGCTACCTACACAGTGCAGTTTGATCCATACCTGAAATAACTGATTTACAATAGGTTTGAATTACTGAATTAATAAAGCAAATGCATTGAAGGAGCAGTTTAATACTCTTATCCCTTTACATGAAATATGAAGCTAGAGCCCGCAGCCAGTTAGCTTGGCTTGGCACAAAAACTGGACATAAGGAAAAACAGTGAGCCTGGCTCTGTCCTAAGGTTAAAAAAACAACAACAAAAAAACCCAACAACAACTAATTACTAATTAAAACACTGTGCTTGTTTAACACATACGAAAAAGTATCCATCCATTCTCCAGGGCTGGTACGTGGGGGCAGCAGGCCAAGAGCAAGGTGCTTCAGCCAACGCTGTCCAGCTACTCTTGAGGGATCCCAAGATGTTCCCAGGTCAGATGAGATACATAGTCACCTCAGTTCTGGGTCTACCCCAGGGCCTCCCACCTATCAGTCGGATGTGTCCAGAAACCTCAGGAGGTGCCCTGGAAGCATGCCTGGACAACCTCAGCTGGTCCCTTTTGACGTAAGTAAGTCAGCACCTCCAAGTCTGAGGCCATTGTTCTCTGGTTCTCTGCTGAAAAACAGTGGATTGCCCCCTCTGTGTTGTTGGAGAGTTACTGCCCTAAGTGGAGGAGTTCACGCATCTTGGGGTCTTGATCCTAAATGAGGGTAAAACTGAGCATGAGATGGACAGGCGATATGGTGTCGGCAGGGATGTGGGCGTTGTGCCCAACTGTCGTGGTGAGGAGGGACCTGAGCTGGAAGGAAAAGCTCTTGATTAACTAGTCCAGGTAAAATGAGTTTCTTCTGTAGGGTGGCTGTGCTCTGCCTTAGAGATGGGGTGAGGAGTGCACACATCCGCAGGGGGCTTGGAAGCAGAGCTGCTGCTCCTTCGCATTGAAAAAGAAAGCATGAAA
This sequence comes from Epinephelus moara, assembly GCF_006386435.1. Lineage (NCBI taxonomy): Eukaryota > Metazoa > Chordata > Actinopteri > Perciformes > Serranidae > Epinephelus > Epinephelus moara. Next base: position 14,238,021 of record NC_065524.1, read on the forward strand.
ATGACAATCTGCAAATTTATGAAGAGGTTGTGCCCAAAACTATTTCTTGGCCAAGACCAGTTGCCACCTATTGAAGCTCTCGGAGATAATTGGACTGTAAAGGTGCTGGTAGGTGATTTCTGTGACCTTTGGAAAGAGCCAGGCTCGCTGATTTTCTTTTGTTTCCAGTCTTTGTGCTAAGCTAAGCTAACCTGCTGCTGGCTACAGCTATTTAACATACAAACATGAGAGTGATATCAGTCTTCTCATCTATCCTTAAATGAAAGCAAAAAAGCACAATCCCCAAAATGTCAGACTATCCCTTTCATATCGAAATTATTACCTCAAATCTCTTAGAAGAGAAAAGCACAGAATATGAAAAGAATAATTACTCTCTCAGCCTTTACCTGCAGGGATGAGATTAAACAGCACCTTGCAGATGCGCCAGTTGGCGACTCTAAACTCTGCAGTCTTAGTTTGACAAAGGAATAATCTTAGAGTATTTATCTTACAGTGATGCAAAGAATATGTCTGGGAGCAGAGTGAAGTCGGCGAGGCTTCTGTCAACACCTGCACTTCTCAAATGGTGCTGCAAATAATTGACTCATGTTGCTGATGCTTCAGACACCAGAGAGTTTAAGTGATGCTGTGACCTAAGCATCACTTACCCGCCCACACCCGCATTACAAGCAGACACCTGAAGATCCTGCAGTGAAAACACCTCCTTGTGCAAAAAATAACACACTACCCTGATATGTTCCTGGAGAATAACTGAATTACGGAATGGCTCACTGCAGAGACTGTAGCTTTGTGTGGGAGCTGCATCTCACTCTTCTTCATGTTTTAAAACATTTAAAACACCAAAATAATGTTTGCAGTGATGCCACTTTTAGATTTAACACAATTTAAGACTTTTGTTATAGTTTGGCATTGGAATCTACTTTATTGCACTTTTGCTTACATTACTGTAAAGCAGCCCTCTTTAAGCTGAGTGCTCATGGGTTATGTTTGTTTTTTATCGCTAGACTTATAAATGGATAAGTGGAGCAGGAAGCACTATTTACATTCAAATGCTTACCAGCCATTTAGCCACATAATGCAGCTCATTTTAATCAATTTATTATTCATGATCAGATAAAATGGGCAGACCTTGCACGATAAGCAAGGTCTTGCTTGCTAATGTATACATTTTCTGAAAGGTAAAACAGATTGAATACATATGCCATTGCTGTCATATACAGTACAGACAGACACCAGGCCGGAGCTGCAGACAGCTGTCATCTTCAGTGTCTGAACTGTGGATAACTTGTGCGCAGGGGTCACATCCAATGCATGGAGAAACAATGATTCAAAGGGTGACAACATTTCATCAGAGGGCAATATTTTATATGGCTGGTGGCGTGATATTTCACAAAGCCTGTCAACATTTCCTGGGGAAGCTTCAAAGCCAGAGTAAGCCATGCTTGCCTTTGGAGTTATTGATGAAGAGCAACTTTAGAGAGATGGATTATCATAAATAAAATGAAACTGTCGGCACCCTGCATGACCCTGACGCGCCATGCTGACTGGTTATTTCTCAATCACAGTGTTGGGTCAGAAAATGTCAGAGGAAAGATTCAAAACAGCTGTCTGAGATAATGAAATACATATACTTCTTATCAGCACAAGATTACATCTACGACGCTGAGAATATTACTCTGCATTGACTGGAGCTGAATCAGGCACTCGTGCGTTTCTAAAGAGCGTAAGAGAGACACTTCTCTATGTGAAGTCCAACTTGATGCCTGCTGCAATTTATTGATATCTTCACTGCACAGAGTTTGGTGCTGCAGGATACATACTGTATAATCCCCCAACAAAGTCAAATCATCTGCTTCATAATGGAGCTGCCAGAACATGTCAACAGATAGTGGCCCAATTTTTATCTCAGCGTTGCCAGTGGATCATTAGCTTCTATCACTTTGCAAAAAAAAAAAACTGCTGAAGTTGGAGTGCAGTTTAAATGGCTGAAGGAATACTGTTGCATTTTCAACTTTAACTGGCACTCCTCTCACTCAAGACGTTTGTCAGGCTGAGGGAAGAGATTCTAATTTTGTGTTTCACCTTCCGGAGAATGGCATTTCTCATCGAAAACCAGGGGCACTCTGAGGTGCATTCACTACTCTGTAGTTCCATGAAATATGTCAACTGGCTGGTGAAGGAAAATATAAGCTGTTGCATAACTGCTGGGTTGTTCTCAGGGTACAGCTGCGTGCTAAAGCATTAGCAAAATTAGCCATAGCATGGAAGAATTAACGTAAAGCTGCTATAATCAATATTTCAACCCAATTCCTAGAAGAAAAAATTGGCAGTATGTTTCTGTAATTGATAGGTTATGGATAAGTTACATTTGTTTCATACATATCATATAAATGTTTCCAAGTTCTGATTACTTGTATATGAGCTGACTTTGTCAACAGGAGGTGAAGGGGATTGTGGATGGCATGGCATCTAAGCAAGATAGCTGCCAAGCTGAAGACCACTATTCCAGACCAAGAAAATAACAAAACTGGTTGTCTTTAGCAAAACATTGGCGGCATTTCCAGCCATGACTGTGCCATCAGAGGCATGAATTTTAAGCCAATTATGATTTTTTTTCTAACCGTAACCAAGGACAGAGGTTTTGTTTCAACCCTGGAAGGGACACATGCGAATCTTGGGGTTTGAAGTCTTCTCCCAGGACATTTTGAGCATCAAACACTTCACTTCCTGCATGCTGGTGAATTTCTATGCATCAATTTATGGTGGAAAACATCAATTCTGCTACTTTTATGCTTTAATTTACAAATACATATGCACTGTTTGCAGAAATGCATGATATCAACGTTCATTCTGGCGATTGGGTTGAGTGTTTTTACATTAACAATAGATGGATTGACTACAGTACTTTTATGTGAAAGGGGTCACTCATAGTGATGAACCCACAGATAGTTAACACCCGACTCTGCAGTTCCCTTTAGCAATGGCTTGTTTCAGCATCTTATAACTCTTTGTTTTGGTTTTGTGGCCGACAACTTTAATGTTTTGGTTCACTCTCTGCTCTCTTTGGCATCATTTCTAGACAATAAGCTCTGATAAACCCACTGCACATTATTGCCTAGCACCAGACAACACATAGGCAAAGTTATCAACTAGCTGGTGAACACAGTTGAGCATTTAGCAGCTAAAGAGCAAGGTATTTCCCTCTGGAGTTGGTGGAGACCAAAAGAGAGCTAAAAGGAGAGTGAATGTTGGACTGACACAAACACAACTCCAACTGAATGCTGACACTGACATATAATCAATTTTATGTTAAAGTAACCTTGTTGCAGTGCTCCTTAGTGGCCAGAGAACAATGAATGCATGTCTGACATTTAACTTTCAGCAGTGTATTGTTTTGTAGCATACTGTAGCATCATCTGCTGGCATTTGGGAGCATAATATGTGCAAGAAAAACAGTGGTTAGCTAAAGACATCCAAGAGACATGTTCCTTAGCTAATTAGCTTCACCACTGACAGTTGCAGCCATGGATGTTTGTGTGTGTGTGTGTGTGTGTGTGTGTGTGTGTCTTCATAAGGGCACCTTCAGGTTGTCAGGAAATAGCCTGCAGATACAAACTAGTGTAGATGCAGATGTAGTGTAGCTGTTGGGTTTATTATTAACTTTACTGCACACTGTGTCAGTGTGGATGCGTGATGTTACAAGACAAAAAAAATCACAAACATCACAAAGTAATCCTCCTGTAATGATCCACAAGTGGATGGAGATGTGGACAATATTTGCCTAATTGAAACGTGCATGAATTCACCTCATTAAAATGATGAAAGCAAATATTAGTTAGCCTGGAAGAGTGCAGCTTTTCAGACTGTAAAGTTCGTCATTCTACGTGAGATTGCCTTTTCTATATCAACAACAAGAGGCCATTAGGTTGGTTGGTATCAACTTCAAAGGGAACACATCACTTAGTAAAAAGCAATTGCAACAACAAAAAGGCATTTTCTCCATCATGGACGTTGTCAAGAACCAGACAATTAACAAGCCACTTCCTTGCTGAATTTTATCTCTGTTTTCCTGCAGTGCCAAATCAGTCATCAAACACCATTACACACAAACCTAATGCAGTCATTATCTCAGTAATTTCAGTTTTGCCAAACGTGTAAGTGCTTCATTCAATACGGCAAAATACCTCAGTCATATGTGGTGGAGCTTTCTGTGAGGCAGTTTGAAGGAAGAGAAAAAGCCACAGCGCCTAATAAGGGAGCCTCGGCAGCTTTATAAAACAGCATCTCAAATGCACCAAGCTTACAGTATGTGACAGCCAGGGTTTATATGGCAGGGAGCCACACATATAAATTGATACTTTAGGTCCTTTTTAAAAGTGTATTCATAACCCCTGAAGCCTGGTGTTGTTCAAGTAATACAATATGTGCATGTGCTAAAAAACATTTATCATATTCATTGTTGTTCCTTACTTCTTTTTTTATTTTATGTATATATATGTTTATGGATATTAATCAAGATGTAGGCAGGCCGGTAAAGTAAGGGCCCAAAGTAAAAACACTTACACTATAGTGTCAGTGGAGCCACCAAAGGGAGAGCATCACCACCCTGAAACACTTGCTGACCCCAGAAGCAGACATTGCTGTTTTTAAGAGGCAGTGCACGCGCATTTATTTAGGTAGCGCAAAGGTATATTGTGAAACTGGACAATCTAAGGCAGTGGTTCCCAACTGGTGGGTTGCGGTCTAAAAATGGGTCGCAGGTCCATTCTGAATGGACCGCAAGTGGCTCGCCCATGTGCCAAGTTTGTAAAAAAAAATCTTTATTTTGATATACAGTGAATTTCTGGCTCAGAGCTTTTATTTTGTAGTGCTGTTTCCTGCTGTAGAGTGGGTAACTAATGGATGACTCTTTGACGGAGACAGCAAACTAGCTGGATGACATGGCAAGCGTGGTTTCACTCCAAAGAAATCCAGTACTTGGGCAATGACTTGTGGCGTCAGAAACCAAAGAAGAAAGGTGTCCTTTAACGTTGGCATGATACGCGGCCAGTTGCCGGTATAGTTTAAATGGAGCCCGGAAGCATCAGGGGGAAACGTGGCGGGACAAGGACAAAATTTAAGGCGGAGAAAGTCCAAGTGGGGCGGGCAGGAAGGGTGGTGTATGGGTTTAACAAACACCGACTTTTCTAACCTAACCACTTCCTTTTGTCGCCTAAACCTAACCATGTGTGTTTGTTGTTAAAAGAAAAAAAATGTCAATTTGCATTGTTGTACCATCGTAGTGCATTTATTTTGAAAGAGACTATGTAAACGTTAAATTTCCTGTGAAAACGGAAGTGTATCTTGAAAGAAGAGAACTTGACAGAACGTCAACAACCAGCGCACCCAGGGTACCTTGCATATTGTATGAGGACATGGAAAGTCCATGACCAAAATGTCAATATGTGATGAGGTCGGAGTGAGAATGTGTTGACATGGCCAAACGCAAGTATGAACTGAATATATTAAACTGTATAAACCTTGAACTAATGACAAAGGAGAAATCTGGACCCTGTGGCTGGACCAGTTGGGAACCACTGACTGAGGCATCCATTGGGATCAACTAAGTTGAAGTAGCATGTCAGAAAGTGGGCTAAATTACACTCCAAATATCAGCCAAATTTTGGTGAGGGAACAGCTGGGATGGCCATTTTCAAATGGGTCCCTTGAATGGGTTTCATGGTTACCCATGAGTCTCCCCTAAACTTAGGGAGGCTTGTTCCTATTAAAAGTTTTGTTTCTTAGAATCAATATACTCCTCCAAATTGAAGCTGTAAATTTGCCTTAAAGGGATAGTGCACCCAAAAATGAAAATTCAGCCATTATCTACTCACCCATATGCCGATGGAGGCCCTGGTGAAGTTTTAGAGTGCTCACATCCCTTGCGGAGATCAGTGGGTGGAGCAGCTAGCACACCTAATGGTAGGCGGCGCCCCAGACTAACGTCCAAGAACACAAAATTGAATCCATAAAGTATCTCCATACTGTTCATCCATAGTGATCCAAGTGTGCTGCAGCCGCGACATAAAAAGTTGTTTCGAAAAACGTCATATGAACTCTGTTTTTAGCCTCACTGTAGCCTGTAGCTCTAACTGCCTCTCTGTGCTCCGCGTTCACGTGTGCGCGCCTGCGCGAGACCAGCGAAAGCATGAGCTTTGCTCACCCGTGTTTACATCACGTGACACGTGCACCGCAGGGGGAGACAAAGTAACCACAGTAGCTAAAAGATCATTTGCACTACGGTCTTTTAGCAAAGGACAGCCCAACATGTCTGAAGACTTTGAAATTGAGGAGGAACAGCATTTCTTTGTTGAGCCGTATTTGTTTGAGTCCGAGTATACGGATGGAACTCAGGCTACTGGACGAAGCAGCCGCCGCAGCTCATGAGCCTAACCCTCAGCCAGCCGCAGAATACCAAAATCGAGCACTGGAAACCTGGTGGTGTAGTTGTTTCAAATGCAAAGCAATGCCAACGGATGAGGAAAGTCTTTGCTGCTCAGACTGGGAATTGGCGATGCCTGCACTTGAGAATCTGGACATCAGTACTGACAAGACTGCTGCTCTTCAGAGATCACTGATCCCCCTGAGCGCGCGCACAGAGTTCATAAAACAGAGTTCATATGATGTTTTTCGAAACAACTTTTTATGTCGGGCTGCAGCACACTTGGATCACTACGGATGAACAGTATGGAGGTACTTTGTGGACTCAATTTTGTGTTCTTGGACGTTAGTCTGGGGCGCCGTCTACCATTAGGTGTGCTGGCCGCTCCACCCGCCTATCTCTGCAAGGGATGTGAGGACTCTAAAACTTCACCAGGGCCTCCGTCGGCATATGGGTGAGTAGATAAAGGCTGAATTTTCATTTTTGGGTGCACTATCCCTTTAAGGAAAAGAACAACCAGCTGTTTTAAAGAACTATGGATTGGCTAATATGTATAGATACATAACAAATCAAAAATAGGAAAACAAAGTGTGTGTGAATAAGACTCTCCATATTTACACAGGTTTTAACTAGCCCATATCCCAGGATAGCATAATACAATTCCTAAAATTCAGTTATGTCTTTGAGTTTTGGTGTGACCAAAATTTTCAGTGGTCCCATCTGGCCAACCCTATAAAAAATTTCTGCAGGCACCACTGTACAGTATATGAAAGGTTTCTGACAGTCCCGGGACAGGATGTGGAAATACTTCATTATATTCATGAGGAAACGAATCACTGAGATCTTAAAAGTTTATAATGAAATATGTATGTTTTATACCAATAAAATTTATGGATGAGCTTGTTTAGTGATAGTTTTTTTATTTGCATATATTTTGGCGTGCATTTTAACGTTGCATTATTTATCCACCTCCTCATTGTCATTCACTCGTCATTCAAATGCAGTACTTAAATTCAGCACATTCTATGTACATTTCCATGGGTTCATTTATAAACTGTGTTTTCATTTATTTATTTATTCATTCATTTGGAGAATGTAGTCATATGCAGCACTTTTCTCTGCACTTTTAATGCATCTGATGGCTCCTGTATTTTTCAGAGTGAATATAACAAACCACAAAGTGGTGGCTGCTCTTGCTGTTTGCTGGGTTCATTTCAGTTTTCCCAAAAAATGCTGCCAGAGGGGGTCCAATTTAGGATGGCTGGAGCTTCAAAATCCATATTCTGTATGACCTTAAAAGCCTCAATTTTGTTTTCTTTTTTGCCATTCTGGTTTAGAGGGACAAAAATGCTTTTTGTATTTTAGTGATATTTAATGCAGCAGAAACGTTTCTGTCCAGAGGGGGAAATCTGAACAATGCAGACAGAAAGGCTTTACTGCTGTTAAGTAGATTTAGAATACATGATTAGCTGTCACACAGTCAGTTGTTGAATTAAAAGGTCTGTCAGTCAATCTGACAGTGAAAAATGCCTTTGCTCCTATAATTTGTATGACTGTTGCCAGGATGTTAGGATTGGATGGAATATTAAAACGTCTCTTTTAGCATTTTATTCAGGGAGGAGTAAACAGACAAAAGCTTTTGGTGTGATTACCATTTGGTACCTCATTAGATGCAAACATATGGCTCTTTAAATCGACAGTTTATCACTGGGGAAACTGTCACAACATCAACAAAGTCAGTCAAAGATTAACAGATTAAAAACTTGGCTCCTGTGTTTCTGTTTCCCTTTCATCTGAAGTGGCCAAGCTTTGTCTCCAGCAAATTCATTATGATCTCAAACTTAACTAACAATCCATCTTTCTTGTCAAAGCCAACTTCTCCCACATAGTTTTTCAGATCATTGTTTCCCAGGGTTGCATGCCCTAGAAGCATTTAGGGTGAAGTGTCCTTATTCAAATTTCCGTCCTTGCCCTTGAGATGCATGCACGTCACCGGCAGTAACACTTTATATTTGGTAAGGCTGACAGCACAGTGGGGGGACAGGGAGGGAGGGGTCTGTTTTGAGAAACGCACTGCAACATTTGTTTGTAGAGGGGATGATTGGATAAGGCAAGGAATCCTCGAACGGTTTAAATGTCAACTGGTCAATAAAAGCCTGGCATCCTGTCACTTCTCATTTGTACTGAGACAGAGGATGCTATTAAAAATTGAAACTAAAATTACCAACCTGACATTTCCCCATTTACTCACTGTTGTTTCTCATGTCATTCCCCACTCTGTCCTCGAGTAACCGTAAATCAGGCGCCTTCAGATTCCACAAACCTGTTTGCCTATAAATTCCGAGCTCGACGATTACATATATTATCTCCAACAGAAGCTCAGAATGGTGCTCACACTTCCTCAGACTGCACATGCACTTCTTATATCCTTGCTGATCATGTGGTTAGGAGGCATAGAACGCACACAGCATCATTTGGATTAATCCTTGCTTTCCCCTGATGACACAGTTCACCATGCCTGCTTTACAAACTGAACACCATATCCTGACATGAATCCAAATCAGGGTACCTTTTCAGGTCAGGCCTTGTGTTGTTTTAGGGGAATAGTTTGCCATTTTGGGAAATACTTTTGTTTTCTTGCTGAGAGATGAGACATTTCTCCCAGGAGAAAAAAAACAGCATCAATTATTTCATATTTTGTTGTTTAATTTGCAGGACTTGTTAAAGTTACATGAGGAGACTGATACTACTCTCAAATCTGTATGCTACATATGAAGCTAGACCCAGCAAGAGCTTAGCTTGGTATAACTTGTCCTATTTTCTTATTAAATAAAGGAGTAACTTAATAAGACAGTGGAATTTTTGAGTTGCTGTTAGTGCTGGCAGACTTTTTAAAACTTTAATCAGAGGCAGGCCTGCTGGTTCCCCCTGCTGCCAGTCTTTACATAGAGACATGAGAAGCTAATCACCTGCATTGGGAAATATGTTAGTTAAATTTAGAGGATTTGTTGTTGTGGTTTGGTGAGAAAACTGATAGTACGCTTACATATTACAACAAATATTAAGCTGGAGCCATCCAGCAATTGTGGTAGTTCAGCACCAAGACTTGAAGCAGAGGTTAAGAGCTAGCCTCGCTTTGTCCAAAGTTACCAGCACCTTTTGTCACAGCCTGCATTCTGCTCTCCTGCTCTCCCAGTGTTTTTCCACTCACCTGCCTCCACAGCTCCAGCTCATCAGCCAATCAGCCTGGTTTATAAGTCTCTCCAGCACAAACACTCTCTGCTGGATTGTTCTTCACCCATGTGTAAGACTTTCCAGCCGTTCTTACCTGCCTGATCTCCTGTTCCCTGCCTGCCTCTGACCTGTCTACATCATCTATTTCCCTGAAACTCACCAGCGAGTTCTGCCTCAGCGTCTCTGGTTTCTGTCTGCCTGTGGCTGTGTGGTGTTTTCCTGCGTTGACGTTTCAGCGTGAGTGTTCCCACCTGAGTGCCAGTTGCTGCTGCATCTGTGAGACGCCACACACTGCCTTGTGTGTGTGTCTACCTTTCACCTCCCTGTCTGCACCTCGATTCATCGCCTGGCCTCTACTTCCCTGCTGCTCATCCCTCGTCGGCTCTGGCTGCTTCGCTGGACTGCTCCTCTGGTTCTAGACCCATCCCATTCTCGACCACGCCATCAGTAAGCCCCTCTTTGTTACCCCGGCCTACTAGCACACTGAACTGTTTGCGTTCTTGGTCCCTCTTCTGGATTCGGCCCATCCATTTCCTGAACCCAGAGACTGTACAGTATGTGGGCTCTGAGTCTGTAGAATGAACTGTTACCAGAATATCTTCATCAGCTCAAGTTCCTGTTTACTTTGTGTGTAAATAGAGGTCATTACCAGCTGTCACTGAGTACTGCATTTGGGTTCAATCACACCTTTAAATTTTGCTAAGTTAGGTGGGACTAAGTACGTTAGTAAGCACAAAGTGTGCTAAGATAAGCTAATCTGCTGACTCTAGCTTCATTTGTGGTTTACAGCCATGGGAACGCTATTAGTGGCCTCGTCTTACTTTGACCACAAGTTTTATGTTATAGGTCCAGTGTTTAGGATTTAGGGGGATAGCTTTTTGCATTTGCCATCATAGTTTTTGGCACTTCTCTCTGAGAAGTTTCAATTGATTGCAATCTGCAACCTCACCACTAGATGCCACTAAATCCCACACACTGGACCTTTAAGTTTAAAAAAATGTGAGCCTACCAGCACTTTAAATCCAAACTACTGTAAAATGTTGAATTATTTCTAATTTGTTTGATCAGTGCATAAACAAATGTAAAAATGTCAAGTCATGCTAAGATCACCTGCTGGCTGTAGCCTCATATTTAGCAGTCAAAAGTGGTATTAAAGTGGTATCACCTCCCTCTCAGCAAGAAAGCAAATGCATATTTTAAACACATTTCCCAAAATGTCAAACTATTCCTTTAAAGCAGTGCTCAGCTGTTTTTTTGTGAAAAAGGTCATGAAAGCTGCGGTTTCATGCAATAAAAGCAAAGATTTTCATAACATAAAAATGGTTTTAATCTTTATCTTTTAGTGTTAGAAATATTCAATATCCTACATGTTCTGGTGGACATGCAACTAGAAAGCTTTTATCATCAGTTATATTTTTTTAATCTGGGTGCAATCTGCAATCACAGCACTGCCTGTAGGTATCCGGTAAATAAAATGCTTCCCGATTTTCAGGATTTCACTATAAATGAGACGTAATAGACATCAGGCCCTTTTCTGCAATAAAGAAAAGCATGTATGCAGAATTCATAAAAATCTTATGGGATTCCTTAACAGACGCCGCCACACATACAAGATTAAAACTGCCATTCATCAGATAAGAAGAGCAAAGAGTCTTTCATTCCCAGTCTTCCCTCCGAGGACTTTTGGTTTTTCTGTGCGGCGCTCAAAATGGTAACAATGAATATGTTAGAGAGTTCAAATCAGGAAAATAATCCAGGCCGTGAACATTCACGCAGGCTCTGTGCTATCTACTCTCAGGATTAAATCAATGAATACAAGTAAACAAACAAACTACAGAGCCAAGATAAAGATTTCTGCTCAGCCAAAAAAAAAAAAAAGGGAAAAAGAAGCAGCGTGTGTCTTCTGTTAATGAGCCAACCCAAGACAGGCTGCAGATAAAACTGCTCTGCTGTCTGGTTACAGTCAACAGACCCAATTTCCTCCATGAATCTGGAGACAATAGCTTTTTGTTTTTAAGGAGACAGAAATATAGTGAAATATAGTCCTCTACTAAAATCCACCAACCTCACCAAGAATTTAACAATCCTACCTGCTCATATGAGACTTTTTCGTTGTTTGGCCCGCTTCAACTTTATTTCCCAATGACTGCATCACTGAAGGGGAGGACTGGATTGTTTTTCCTTGATTTGTTTTTATGCCTCAGTGCTGGCGACAGTAGTGGCCAGAGGCGTGAGATTTTCGACTGTCCATTCATCTGTCCATACATACCTATGTACTTAATGAGGTAGTCTCTTCAAATTTGGAACAAAGATCCACTTGGACTCATGGATAAGCTGATTAGATTTTGGTGGTCAATGGTCAAGGTCACTGTGACCTCACCAAAAATTGAGCATAGCGTTAGTTCAGGCAGGACATGATGTCAGCTCAGTTACATCCCAGCTACATTAGCTGAGCTTAAACAGCCCAATCAACCATAGTCAGCTGATAGATCACATGATTCATCTCTATGTAAACCAATTGGCAAATCTCATTCAGGGCGCCCTATTTAAACTGCTCTGGCCTGCCTACTGTTGCTGCTTCCTGCAATCTGCCTCCACCCCAGCTCCTCCTTTTCATGTTTTGTCTGATTTATCAATGTCATTTCTGTTTGTCATTGATGCTGCTCTGTTCTGTTCCCAGGGGGTCTTTGCTGCTGCTCTCCCTGCCTTGGGCTTTCCATGTAGGCGCATGGAAGGGCAGGGAGGCTTGCCTCTCTGTGTGAGGTGTGCTATCTCCGCCTTATGCTTTCCAAGTAGGCGCGTGGAAGAGGCTTTCTGCGTAGGCCCGAGGAAAGCCAGAAAGACCCTAGAACAGAGCCATGCCACCAAATATAATACTGCAAATGGAAATAGAGTTTTCTTTGACTAGAGTGTTCCTGATTGAAACATTTTTGGTCATAACGTTCAAGAATTTATACGCTAATTATGACAAAATTTCACATAAACATGTAGTAGGATAAATAATGAAGTGATGACACTTAATATCCAAAAGGTCAAAGGTCACCTTCACTGTGACATCATGATGTTCTGCAAAAGCACATTTCTGGCCATTATTTAACGCCATGGCCTCTAGTTTTTAGAGCTTTTAGCGTGTAAAGCATGTAAAGTGGTTACCTCAACTAAAAATGTGCTTAAAGATATAACCTAAGACTCAGCTACACAGCAACTGACTAGATGAAAACCCGTACTTAGCCTACTGCACTATTTCAATCCTCTCAGTCCAGCTCTCTGACAAAATGCCTTCATATCTGTTTCTTCACTTTACAAATTCAGAGAGGATTAAAAATATGAATTAAGCGACAGAGGGCACTGATGATACTAATTGATCCTCTTCTCTTGTGAATTAATTACACTGATCCATGAGTGCATTCAAGTGACCTGTTGCCAGTTTTCTCATCTGTTCAGACTATCTGTGTTGATGTCCCCTGAGCACTGATTAAACATCTGCTCCTCCAGCTCAGTAAAAAGAGAAGTCTTCTAAGGTGTTTCTCTGCCAGTAAGTATTGGTGGTATTAGTCTGAACTGCAACAATATTCGTGTTTATCAGAGTATACAGGCACAGCTGTACAGTAAGTTATATCCCAGAAAATTGGCAGCAAAAGAGCACGGCACAGTTCACTGCAACCGTCATATTTATCTGTTTGGAAAATGTCTTGGCATGCAGTCCTTGCATATTTTTTCAGCTTGGATTGACACTGTAACTAGCCTGAAGAGAAGCACCAAAAAAACATGTTTGCACAAATTGTCTATTGTGGCTACTCAACTAATTATTTATTAGAATTATTGGAATTCCTCATGTCTGTGTTTTTAACATTAATAATAATGTTAACTACAACCCCACAACTAAATCCTCAGTTTCAAACCAGCCGACTTTTTCCCCAATCAGCTGCTGAACCATACAGCATCAACTTGTCTGGGTGATGTCACAGGATTTGCTTGTTTGGCCATGTGTGACTTGTCAAAACAAAATATCTTGGGGTACATGCTGGGGCTTAAACAACCACACTGGCCTGGTTAATAGTTTCCAGTCTTTCTCTTTCCTTTAAAACTTTATGCAGCAAGGGGGCTTCATTACACCCTGAGAGAATAAGGATTAGTCTGTCCTCATGCATATTTGCTATAAAGAGAAAAATCATGTCAAACTGAAAATGATTTATGAGAAAAGCCTTCACATGAATAAACATTTGCCGTTTTTATGAATTTAACATTCCTATTCAGAAAAACGTTTTTAGTTCAATCTAAAGACCAAGACTGACTCTTGGCCTTAGGATTCAAAGGACTACTTCATGCCATTATGCCACCAAAGGGAAAAAGCGATGAGGATTTCATCACCACTGCACAGATACACGATCTCCTGTAACAACAGCAGTTCTTCTCCAATGACTTACTTCAACAACAGGAGAGTACCTACCAAGGCTCTGTCCACATGCTTATGGAGCCTTCAACAAAAGACTACACAACGTCTTCAAAGACCTGTGACCTAAGATCTAGTTTACAACACACCCAGAAGGATGTGGATGAGTCACTGGGTACGGTTACATGATGGCTTCTCATTCAGAATGAAATAAATCTGAAAGAAATCATTCGGAATTCAAGTTTTTCCAGGTAGTTTACATGAGAAATATTCATTCTGAATGAGGGTTTACACGGGAGATCTGTTTAATTGCCTTTATTCGGGTCTGCACAAGGTTTGGGGCAGGGAAGGTTTCTGATTGGATAGGGGGCGGGGCGGATGTTACGTGTTTACGTTTACCGGAAGAAAACACTGTAGTCCTCGCTCTGGATAACAAGATGCTTGACGACGCTGTTCTTAGTGCCTTTTTCGGGCTTGTTTTGATTATATTCTTGAAGCAGCAGTACGACAACAACCTTGTTCTGCTAATGCTTCATCTGTTGAGGAGGAGAAGGGAGGTAGAAAGTCGAAGAAGGGAGACAGAACACCGTGCTGTGGTGAATGGAAACCGGTGAGTGCAACGAGTCCGACTGCGCTATCTCAGCCCGTTGCTATGCGCGCTATACATCATCGTGCCAGAAGAGCAAGGAAACGAGCATGTGCAGAAAGACCGGAATGAACTTAAAGAGGAATGAGTGTTTACATGCCCACAAAATTCTTTCATTCAGAATGACAAATGGAATAAACCACCCCCTTTAATCGGATTTAATTTTCAATCGGAATGACCGTTTACATGAACACTTTTAATCGGAATGGCCTTTCATTCTGAATGAAAGTGGAATTAAACTGTCCATGTAAACGTACTGACTGTCTGACAACAATGGTTTGTCAAAAAAAAAAAAAAACAATATTAATGATCTAATAATTATTATATGACAATTTAAAATGTGATTAGCAGTGGGTGAAAAAGTGGGGGGGTTTTTTCTGGTCGTGGATTAAGTAATAATATCATGATGGTTTATGAACAGCTGCCTGTATGTGCATAAGCCTTTTATACATATATATAATAATGATAATTGTAAAAGTAGTTTTATAGGCCATAATTTTTATCAGGGAAATAGATGTTGTCAAAGAAAAACTGTCTAAATTCTTCATTTATCTTCATCTAAATTACTTTTGGTGTCAAGGATTTGGGTCACTGTTGCTTTTTGTATCTAATCCTATTTTGTCCTTCTCACTGCTTTTGCAGAATGATTCATTTTTCTGTAACAGAAAAGGAAAATGATTAGCAGGCTGAAAATGATGACAAGATAAATTCTCCACACTAAAATCATCTCCGAGTGTGAAATCTGTTCACTTTTGTCAAAGATGAGTGAAAACAACGCACAATGATAAAGTTTTTTTTTAACTACTTTAAAATCTGCATGTCCTTTGATTCTTAAATGCAAAAGCACAGAGTGACAGTTTGCAGAACCATATTTTATAATTAATGGCCTGTCATATCAAGCAAACGCACACATCTAATGCTAAAAAATGAGATGACTTTACAGATGGTTTGCGCACACAGTCCTCTCTGCCTGCTTTTATCATCAGCGCTGTAACCGGGGGAATGTAAAATGACAGCGAAAATTGCTGGCAATAATTCAATTGAGATGCAATCTCAGTGTTCACTGCATTGGCTTATAATGCCGAAGCAGTCATTGTTTACTATTAAAATCCATGAAGCTGTCACTTCATCCCGACAATAGGCAATTTTTTTTATCAGGGAGGGCGAGTGTAGCTGAATTCCCAGTCCTGCCTCTCCTAGCTGATGACCTTGACCTAGCAAAGTCAGACGTTGGAAACTGAATGGATTAAAATCAAGAAAACTCCATTTGTAAATCAACGTTATTCATCAGCAGACAGAAACTGAAGGAAGACATTCAATTTAAAAGCTTAGAGAGAATGGATTTTGTCCCCTTTGCTCTAAAGGCCACAACTACGTGTCAAAAGCACCACTTTCCTTCACCAGGAAAATTCCTTGTTGCTGCAGGGGTATGTGACCCCCCTGCGGGTGGAAGTCTCGTACATTTTACCTACAATAGCTGTCTAAAAACAAGTGCATTTTAAAATCTTCCGCAGAGTCATTCAGTGTTAAAGAAAAGGATTTTGGTTCGCATTTGAGGGAAATAGCAAATCAAAGCTTCATGAATTCAATTTTTAATAGACGCTTTTCTTTGTTGCAGTCGCTGCTAAGCATATCCTCTACGTGAGAATTCAAAAACAAAAGCGCAGCAAATTGCTAATAGGCAGACAGAGACTGAGCAGTTTTCTGGGTTACATTGTGCCCTCTGTGTTTTCTGCAAACTGAAACAGAGACTTCTGAACCTTGCATTGTGCTTTATTAACTGGAAATTCCTGCATTATGCTGTTTCATTAAAATGTTGTGACCCAAGAAATGAGCTGAGGACTGAGAGAATAATTAATATGAGAAAGAGTTCATACATTGCAACAGAGGATTGCTGTAGAACTCATCAGTGAGTGAAGTTCAAATCAAATGTACTGACAAGTTTAATTTAAAGAGGCCGTTTAACCAAAATTTTAAAATACGTATATTTCCTCTTACCTGTAGAGCTATTTATCAATCTAGATTGGTTTTGGTTTGAAAAAACAATTAGGTTTGAACACCAAAGTAAAAACAGAAACCCCCAGACTGCATAAATTTGGTGTTGCTCCATTGTTTTTGTGGTGACCAAGCTGGCTGAAGGGGATGGATTTCTGTTTAAGGTCCTGGCCAATCAATGAGCCGGGTTTCCTCTTCCTCGTGCTTTTTTTCTTCCTGGTCAGTGGTCGTTTCGGGCAACACCGCCCCCAAACGAGTAGCTGTTGTAACTGCGTGATGTGTCCAGGCGGTTTGGTCCGTTCCAAAAAGTGCAGTGTGAAAGTGAACAGAACCAAATGCAGGTGTGAAATTTTTCGGCATTCCCCCCCCAAATGAACCAAGCCAGGACTATACTGGTGTGAATGCGCCCTTAAACTCAACAGCAATGGCTCTTTCCAGAAATGATGATGCGGTTACTCAAGATAATCCACAGATGTTGTTGTGAGCAGTTTCATGTAGTAACTATTTTCTTTTCACCGACAACTTGCCAAACCACATGCAGAAGGATCTACTCATGCACAAGAGGCTCATGCTTGTGATAGTACACAATGTAAACATCAATGGCGTTGTCCTAGGCTGAGCTGTAACGTGAGCTAGCTCAGTGGGGCTAAGTGAGATAGCAGGCGATGCACACTGCATCTGCGCAGTGATATCGTAGGCAGGTGTATTTTGGTAGATGAAAATAGTTCCTATATTAAACTGCTCACAACAAAGTCTGTGGATTATCTTGAGTAACCGGGTCATGATTTCTGAGACATTGCTGTTGAGTTTTTTAAATGTATTTATTTTTTGGCACCTTGAGCACCACAAGCTGAGTGCCATCTAGTTCCATTATACTCGAGAGAAGGCAGACATCTCTACAGCCGATATCTCCAACAGTCGTCAACACACACTAAAACAATCTAGATTAATAAATAGCACTACAGGTTAGAGGAAAATTGTTAGAGGCAATAATTAATTGTTCACATAATACAGTTAATATGTATGAAAATCAGTGGCCACATAATCAACATCTATGCACACTCGAACAACACTCTGCCCTGTGTCTTCATACAGTGACTGCAGGGATGTTACACAACCCTCTCGAGTGTAATCCACAATTTCATGAGTGCCACGATGACTCACACGGGCCAATTCAAAGCAGAGATCACTGTGCTTCATGGCACAGTGTATGCCAGGAGATTAGTATACCTGCACTTTGTATTAGGAAGCTTATGGAGCAGCCTTTGTATTAATGCCCCGCTGCAATCACCATATTAGGTTCCATATTAATCCCTGCAGGAACTGCTGAGCAGCACAAGGAGGCTGTCCTCCGAGGGTGTGGAGAGAAAAGGAGCGTGGCCGACATGTGAAGTATCATGACTGCCGAGGGTTTGAGACATTCTGCGAGAATGAAAGATTCATTTTCACACAAGTCCCACTTGATTTGAACATGTAGGCTTTATTTCCTCAAGTCATTGTAGCACATTTGTGGCTTCATGTGCTGTGAAGTTGAGTCTGGGAAGCAACTCTGATGTGCTTTCCGCTGACTAGATGGAAAGAGAGGTGCCCGCCTTAGGAGGATTCACTGCAATGCTGCTGAAATTAGCGCCGGTGTTAATTAATTTATGCGACCAAAGAAACCTAACACACAGCCTTCAGAAGAATCTCCCCGGGCACAAGAAAAGGTGGTATGCCTCTTTATTTTGAAAAACCTCATGAATAAAACATCATTTTCTGGGAATAAAGAGGTTAAATCAGAGTTCAGTGAGTCTACCTTGTATAAGAGTTTTGGTCATAGTCAGAGTAATGCACAGGGTGAGGATTTTTACTCAAACATTTTCACAGAAGAGGAAGTATAGCTGCAACAGAGTAAGAAATATTCTCTTCTTTTGTGAATAAAAATATGTCATGTAGCGGTTATATTCCTCCTTATGGAACGAGAAACTACAACTGAAAGCTGCACATTTATCTAAGTGCTGTTCTGCAGAGTTCTCAAACAGCAGAGGGACATTACAGAGAGTGTTATACACTGAATATTGAAAGAGGAAAAAAAAGAGGGAACATTTATATGAAACATGGCCTGCCTATCTTAAACACTGCACGCAATGTAATAGGATGGATGAGTATGTCACGCTGGTATTAAGGTAGTCCATGTCATCTGGTATAACACTAACACTGTTAAGCTAAGAGCCCCGGTTCGCTCCCTCTGGCTGGAGCTAAAACGCTAGAGGTGATTCCTGGTTGTTCTCCTGTGGTCAATTAGGAAAGCCATCAGGGTTTGTCTTCATCTCAAGCTGACTCAATGGTTCCTCTTACCTTGCAGTTCCTGGGATAGGAATTTTTATCATGTGGCTGTTCTGCATATTTATAGAGCTTCTCAAATACAGGTAGCATAAAATTAATAGAGAGCATGGGGCTGGAAATATGCAGTGCGCTGCAAAGGTGATGACTAGGACACCTCTCTCTGTCTCTTTCATCTATATCCTGTCTCGGCTCTCTCAGTCAGCCACCTTTAATACATTCATACATACACTCTCTAACAGTGAGTCCATCTTACAGTAATACTTCACCCATAAAATGATTGTCTGTATATCAGATACCCAACCTGTGTAACCTTGAAATTCTTGTTTTTCTTGGATGCATCCATGGTGAACTGAGGCTGAATTCAAATGTCCACCCTCTGGACTTGCGGACTTCAGTCGTACGTACTGTGATGAGTTCCTCGTCATCACGTAGAGTCTGCAAGGGCAAAGACTGCAAGTTGCTGATAGACAGCCCTCGAGACTATTTTACTCGTTGCCATGGAAATGTTTGGGCAACTATTGCAGTCATTTACAAGGTGATCACTGTCATCATATTCTGCCTGCTCATCTCTCCCTGCAGATAAGAAGTTATAAATCTCATGTATAGGGTTGTTTTGTGGGTGCAATACATTTCTGCATAACATATAGACTGCAGATATTCAAATACAGAGATGTTTGTAAATAAGGACTGAGCTATGACTAAATAAACCGGGTAAGCCTATTAGTCACATCAGAAGATCGTCTTTTGTTGTTTTTTGGCCATTTATCTAGCCTATATATTTGGCATCACTCTGCACAACCTATGGGGTAGGTTGCGATAATATAATGCATTTTGATTCCCTCTATAGCCTATACTTATATATATTTCTGTATCATGATGTTGTTGAATATCATTTCTGGCCTACACACTCAAGTAGAGGTTATTAGGCTACAGTAACTGTTTTACATATATATAAGCTTTGTTTTATCTTATCACATCCCCATTGTAATAAATTGTGAGCAATTAAATCAGTGAAGTCTGCTGAAGTCTGTACCCCCTTGTGGACTGGATGATTGTAGATTTGGACAGCCCTCAGCACTCCCAAACATCTGCAAAGTTTGTGAGTCTACAAGCACAGTGAAGTCCGGATATTTGGATTCAGCCTGAGACTCCAAAAATGCACAAAATTCTTTGCAAAGTAAATGCGGCCGCGTTTAACAACAGCAATCCAGCAATCCAACAGCAAGTTCTTGTGTGACTTTGGTGAAGCTGGACTTACCAGTTAGTCACGCAATAATACAAACAAACAGATCGAGGCAGCAGCCCCCCTTTTCCGCAAAGTAAAATTACTATTTTTGTCGATGGAGTCTGTGTTTGAGGTGAGCATAGATAAGTTTCACTTTAGCAAAAATTCATGTGTTTGGGGAGAACTGAGCACGTTACTGGATAAATGAGACCTGGACTATACTGCATGAGTTGTGTAAAAGTTTGCAAACAGATGTTTTAGTAGTAGTGTTAGTAGTCTAGCATTTCTGCTGTTAAATGTGCCCCCATCTACTTCAAATGCTCAAGAATTTTCTGTTTTTGGATTCTCTGTTCGTCATGGAGGCATGCAAGAAAAACAAAGTTTTCTTCACAAACTCAAGGTAACACGGGGTGAGTAACTGATATACAAATGATCATTTTGGATGTAACAGTATTCCTTTAAAGGGGGCCGCACAAACAAATGGAATCTGCATTGTAGACACACGCCACGTGTCTCCAGAGGCTCGCTTTGCCTCTAAACAACACAACGCTGAGGCGTACAGATCCCCCCCAAAAGAACCTGCAGCAGCTCCATTTCTGTTGGCAGCTCTCCAGCAGAGGAAGGTAGGAACTTCACACAGGATAATGATACAGCCTTGTTTGAGGGCTTATCATAGGGAGTCAGTCTTGACAGCCAGACTGACCCTCTCTACTAATTAAAAGTTGGGCTCAAAAGAACGGAGCCTTGTTAAAATTGATTTAGACTTGATCTCCCAGGAAAAAAAGGGAAACAATCCCTTAGAGATTTTCTGTGTAGCATTGTGACCTGCTCGACAAGAACAAAAAGGTGTTTTATGGTGCATTTAACTGGCAACAAATCTTTACTGAGATTGCAATAAATCAGGCAGAAGAAAAGCCCTCAACCAGTCAGCAGGTAGAGCATTTGTCATTACAGCACCTTCAAAACTCAAATAAAATTGTTGATTCTGTGCCGTGTCACTATCCTGTCTACTGTGTGGAAAGACCTTCATTGCAACTGAATATAACTCCTGGCTTTAATGTGGACTACATGAATTTAGTATGATCGCCTGTCTGAGAAACAAACCAACCACTAGCAATCAGTTGCATTTTAACTTCTTTTAAATCAGCATTTATTGTTTGCTTAAAAAGTGGCAAGAGTTCACCAGATGAAGATACACAATTTGCATATAATTGGTTTGCTTCAGGCCCCAGCGCTCCACCAAGGGAGCAAGCTTGGCTTTAGAAGAACGGTAAACTGTGGCTGACCTCAGTGATAATGTGAATGATTTTCCCAGCTACTCATATCTTAACATCTTTGATCATTCTGTAGATCTCTCTCTGGGGAACTGTCTGGATCATATTGTGACATATTGTCTGGATCCTGGTGTGTCATTTTTTCTTTGACACTGGAAATGATGTCCAAACCAGTAAGCAGGCTCTAACTCTCTACACTATGCCAGTTTTGTTTGCCATAGCACTTTCCCTGATCTATTTATAGCCATGCTAGCAGCGTAGCTGTGGGGATGGCAGTGTTTGTCTGTCCACCACTGTGGTCCAGACTGAAATATCTCAATCAGTACCAAACATCTTTGCATGAACTGCTTCAACAATTCCTGTGATTTTGCAGCTGAAACCACACACCACTCTCGGGAACATTTCTGTCATGTGGTCAAGTGCACCACTCGGAACAATGTGTATCATCAGGAAACACTTTTGGCTGGGCAGGCCACTCTCAGCCATACAGCCACTCTTTTGGTTCACCAAAAGATGACCCTGGCGCACACTGTTGATTTAGTGATAAAAGGCAGGTGGACAAATACAATGACCCTATATGTGCTCAAGTGGTTTGTGTCCGGTTTCCAGTTTTGGCATTCATCTGTAACAGCCTTTGAAAGGGAAAGAAACAATGAGCATCTTAGCTTGTCATACTAATCATAATGTCACAGGATCTGTGAAGATAAATCTGAGGCTCCGCAATCAAGTTTAAGAAAAAGAGGAATTACAGCTAAACACACACACTGTAAAGACACAGCACTGAAGATTAACAGACTATTGTCATAATTTATATGGGAGTATGGATGTAGAGTAGGTGTTGAATATTAAGTAAATAAACGACCGGCTGTGAGTCTGAGTCAAGTCTGCGACCACAGACGTATGAGTCAGACCGAGCCCAAAGCGAAGGAATACATCATCAGCTATCACTACCACTGTATCCTGCAGTAGACTCAGGGCACAGGAGGTCAATTCACGCATGGGAAATCTACAGTGAATCTTAAATAGTTATTGACAGCCCTCCAGTTGGTAAACCTCTCTCGGAGCCCGGAATTGATTGTAGGTCTTGTGCTGATGCAAATAGCTTCGCAGAGCTATGAATGTTTGATAAATGTTGGGTCAGGGCTGAATGCAGGGTGAAGAGTTCAGGGGTTTAATTTGCAGTGATCTTCAGGGGATCTTGTTGATACGGCAGCCGTGGCCAAAAGATTCGTCTGTCTGCACTCATCGATTGGCAACAACATACTAATGTGTTTATTGATGTGCCAAAGTAGGTTTAAAGATTAGATATAACCAGATGATAAAATAGCTGTCAGTGATTAATCCCTGCTTCCTTTTCATTTCAAAGAAGGCGCCGCTTCTCACAAACCTGCAAACATGAACCATATTGGAAGCTTAAACTTAGCCATACCTTTCATTTTTTTATATATATATATATGCTCATCCACTTCCTTCAACCCAGTGTATGATGTATATCACAATATCTATCCTGTGCTTGATATTGGCAAGGCTTCAAAGCCAAAGCTATTTGATCAAGGAGATAGCCTTTTTAATATTCAAAAAGAGCTTCTGGCACCATGACGGATTGAGAGTAGCCTTCCTAAATCCTTTCCTGTCCAGTTCACTACATGAAGATGAATGCTGCGTGCATGACACTGTTGAGAGGTAAAGAGGAAAAGACAACTCAGATCCACCCGAGGGTTTAGTTTTTAGTCCCCTGGCTGGAGGAAAGAGTAGGGTGGTTAAGTGGCCTGTCAAATAAGAAAAATGAAAAATGCTAAATTTTGATACAGAGACTTAAATACAGGACGCATCTTTCATTTATTATTATTTTTCAAAATCTGTCCATAAACAAACTTGCTTATGAGTCAGTTATGACTTGCCTTGTGTCATCTGTTATTGGTGAAGATAATAACAGGATGATTCAGATGCTAAGTGCAATCAGTCAGCCTCGACGCATTTTAAAACCTGAAGACATGCAAATTACAAGGTTATACACTCTCTCATTATTCATTTCAGTATCAATTTTCACACTCTTGTACCAAAGCCGATGTGAAGACACTTTATAAAAGCTATCATTAATTAACTTTTTTACTGACTTTGTTGGTGTGATTAATTAGATGGGAAGGAGAATAGAGGTCAACTTAAGCACAGTCCCTAATTGTCGTAACCTTTATTAGTAGGAACCTGAAAATGTGCAACACACAGCGTACCTTTCCTGCTCTTCTCTTGCAGCTCATCTGAGGATGCCATGGAAATCAATTAGGGACACATCAGCTCTGTCTGAGCCACCGGAGGGAGCCAGTCGAAGCAAATTAGAATGCTCTCTCTTCTGTTTCACACTTTCTTTCTCGTGCTAAGAGGGGAAATTACAAGCCAATCTACCGATTGATCAGTGGTTGAAATGTGCTGTTAACACCAGGACAGAGCGTCATTATCGCTTTGTCTACTTTTGGAAAATTCAGATGAGTGCCATACTAAAGTCAAGAGGGCAGCACTGTGCTACACAGTGCCAGTTGTCTTGAGGTAGGATACTCTCGCAGCTACCCAAGAGAAAGAAATTCTGGTTGTCTAGAGGTGCTAAGTGGGAAACCATGTTTGCTGTGGGATGAAGCCCCTGAAGAGATTAGTGCCAGATGAGAAACTGTGGAAAGACTGATATGGACACAAGAAGTCGGAGAGCGTCCCTGTGCTCACCTACAGACTGCTGGTTTTCATTCTTCACATTTTAAATTAACAGGAGATTAGATTAACATCTGAAAATGTTATACCTACAATACATAACAAGTCTATCTCCTTAAGAATACATCTTTGTATGCCACAGGTTTCTTTTGAGAGAAACAAAATTGATGTTGTTTGGGTGGATATAGTGCCACTTTAGTCACACTGTTGGAACCAGACTGTTTCAGACTACCGGCAACAATACAGAAGTCATTTTCAGTGGAAGCTGTTGACAAGAAGCTACAAAATGGCGCTAAGCACTTGTTATTGTGTGATGGGCATGACCATGGCCTCGACTTTTTTGAGCACTCCAGTGATGCAGTGAAGTGTCAACCAATATTTGTTTTTGTTTCACTATTTCCAGTCCCTTCAAACATACAATGGCTAGCTGTGATATTGTGTTATTTAAAGGAATACTTCACCCACAAAAATCAATTAGTCACGCCGTGTTATCTTGAATTCGTGAAGAAGCCTTTGTTTTTCTAACATGCCTCCAAGGAAAATTAGGAAAATACTGATGTATTGATTGGTTGTGGACCAATGGTTTAACAACTGTCAAACTATATCAAAACACTGGTTTACAAACTCTCACAAAGCCTTTGCAGTATAAGACAAGTCTCATTTATTAAAGTGACTCCAATACTAAGGTTTTTTTTGTTTTGTTTTGTTTTGTTTTGTTTTGTTTTTACCAGAAAATGCATGCTTGGGAAGTACTGAGCATACAACTGGATAAATGAGACTTGGATTATACTGCACCAGTTGTGTGCGAGTTTGTAAAAGGATGTTAAATGTGGACCCCAATCAATTAGTAAATCAGTATGTTCACACATTCTCAAGAATAGCTCATATGATCTATGAAAAATGCATGCACAACAGTTCGTATGATATCGTATGAATAAGCACCCTACGGATGACGTTACGTCCTTAATATATAGTTACATAAGGTTCACTCAAAGTTCACATGTGACTCCAGGGAAAAGTCCCAGGAGAAAGTCTATGGGTTTTGTGACTCACCCACCACCCCAACCCACCTCCTTACAAAACAGCTTTGGACTGCTCCCTTATTTATTCCTGTCAGCACATTGGCCACATTATCACAGCCTGTCAAAATACGTGGGGAATGTACGAATTTGGGTGCATTACAGAAAAACTTACAAACGGTTTGTGAGACCACCCTGATATGTCTCATAAGTCTTCACAAGATCAAGGTAACATTAGCCATGCTGTGGCTTTGTTGCTTGTAGTGTGTAAGGGGGAAAGGACTCTATATCCATGCTAGCAGCTCTGTGAGGCTGTATTAAGGCACAGCGGGGCTTTGAGCTAAAGTTAATGTCAGCATGCTAACACGCTGATGTTTACTATCTTTGTTTACCATGTTAGCATGCAATACTTGCTAATTACAGCAGTAACAAAATAGGGAATAGCAATGTGTCGTCATCAACAGCAAGTTGTCCATTTTGGAAGGATAAGAGTAAGAGTGCCATCTTCTGGCTGTTGACCGTAAGTTTCAAAAAGAACAGCTGAACAAACACAAAACACCAATCAGTGAAGAAAATTTAAAACATCAATTGTAGTAGGTAAAATATTCAGTTACAAACGTGTTGTTTACATTCCCAAATAATGCTATAAAAACCTGGTTAATACTGGCACATAACATGAAATTTGTAATAATTCGCTTGTTTCCTAACCTGGAAATCCAGATGCCCCACCCCTAGCAAATTCAAATTTGCTCTGCATGGGGATCTGGCCCCAACGAGCAGAGCCTGATGAATCACCATCTGACCAATCAGATCAGTCTATCTGACAGAGGCGGGCTCTGGGCGGGCGTAACATGATGAGGACCATAGTAAACAGCCAAGATGGCAGCTGCCGAAGGACCACGTCCATTCAATTTAGCTTTGGAAGAAACGCTAAGCCACCTACTCTCTTTTTCCTTAAGAGAGGAACAGAAGACTGCCCTAGAGGCCTTCGTTTCCAGGAAGAACGTTTTTGCCGTTTTACCAACGGGATACGGCAAAAGCATAATCAGTTAGCCCCACTGTTCGGCAAACAAATGGGGCTTACTGCAATGAATATGTCACCTTGTTTTTTTGCTCTGATTGGATATCGTGCTATCCAATTGCATGCGGTGGCATTTAATATGCCTCAGTTAATTCATTAAAAAAATTTTTCTTTATCCTGATGAACGATTGACAGATGACCCATGATTAGACTGGCAGCTACAGATGCCAGTCCTTTCAAGATGGCTGTGCCGCTCCTAGAATGCTCCACCATTCGGATTCCCTACAGGAAGGTAGTGAGTTTTGCAGGTATTTAAAGCCCCCTTCTCCATTTTTGACCACCTGTTATCATGTGAGTTCCTGTACCTGGGTCATGCGATGATACTTGAATGAGTTCCATTTGCCAAAGAAATCCTCAGACAGTCAAAATCTCCAGAAACAGCAAGGTAAGTGGACCTTGCATTAAGAATATTTACAACACATAAGTATCCCCAAGGTCGAGCATGAATCTTCATTCTTTACCTGCGTTATTTTAAGTTATATTGAGGTCCTAAAATTCTCAAAGATATAAACAGAAAAAATGTGAATGAAATTATAAACAAGACTACTGGAATTTTCCATTTGATGTTCCGGGTAAAATACTTGTGTCTTGGGTTTTTAATATTTCCCTCAGTATAGGCCTGATAAAACTTCAATGGAGCGCTGAACCATATCAGGACATACTGTATATGTAATATTAAAACATATTGTATAACTTCTGTAACTTTGAAGACGGAGAAATTTTGGGAGTTTAAGAGGTCTGCAACCCTCTGGCACAGTCTGTCCCAGCATGCCTCTGAAGTAGTGACCTGATTAGTTACCAATCAGAACTATTCTTGACCAGTTTGAGTTTGAATGGGTCTTGCTTCTGCTCATGTATTGTGAGAGAAACAGTCCCAGCGGCAGTTGGCGAGAGAGTGAACAGACAGTTCAGTGCGCAGGTTCAGCTCAGGGTGAGGACACACAGATCGTCAACTGATCCAGTGTAAATTTATGGCTGAAAGTGTGCTACACTTCCTCTGCAGCCTCTTGACATCAGCATCAGTGAGGCTTTTTGGCTGTCCTGTGGCTTTCTGTTTTAACCCTTGATTTTCACAGGCGAAACCTGTGCTGGGAAGACTTATTCTACCAAAGCAGTAAAAAAAAGAGAAAAAAAACAACAACAAAAAACGTGCATAGTACAATATAGCCGATGTATTGTGTTTGAGCATGCTGGTTGTTTGAAAGGTCACTGATTCTAATGACATTTCTGAGAGGTTTTATAATGGGGCCAAGTGATGCATGGCGAGCACTCCACCACACGCTACAAAAACACAGTGTCACGCAGAGTGGAACATGTCTGCTAATTGATGCCACCCCCTTTCCATCTGTATCCTGTGTCTGTGTGTGTTTGTGTGTGTGTGTTTGCTCTGTACCTCGCTCACTTTGTTCTTGTCACACACCTCATTTCCCAAACATTTGATGCAGAATGTAAAAGAGACACTTATTGACACGCCATCAGGTCTGAACAATATGTTTTACTCCAGTTAATTACTGTCTCTGCTTTTCTCTGCTGTGCAGCCAAATTTGGTGAGACTGAAATCACAGCTTTAATTGCTTAATTGATTTAACTTGGTGTCATGAATTTCTGATTGTTTTCAATATAACAAGGTCGTAGTTTGGGATAGTGTACTGTAATTCAGTGCTTCCACGCTTGTCATCAGCTGGTAGATGGCTTTATTTGTATGCATGCTGTTTGCATGTGATACATGCCTGATGACTGACATTTAATTATTTTAGTTATTTCAAGAGTTGACTTTTCTATCAGTATACTGTATTTATCAAGCCATATAATTCGCCCCAAGAAATGTCCATGTCTCAAGAACAATGAGAGTTTACAGCCATGCTAGTCTCTAGTCTCTCTATAAATACCAATGTCAGCATGTTAACATGCTCACAATGACAATGCTAACATGCTGTCTGTCATTTCTCTCTCAATCATTTTCAGTTCAGTTTCTCAATGGGTGGAAAACCTGCAACTGCCAGAATGCACTGGGCTGAACTGGACCAATAAATGCTCCTGCTGGTGTGGGACATAATGTGTGCCTGTCCATTTGACATGGGAGAAATATAAAGCAGCGAGATGGTAACAAACGATTTCCAATTGCAGTGAAACAGTAAGCTAATATATGTTTCTGAAAACATTTTAGGCGACAAATAGGCAATGCAGTAACAGAATTTTGGTTCAGATATTATCATCTCTTGTTATCTCTCTTAGTTTTACCTAGCCTGAGTGTCAGACTGAAGCTCCCAGACCCTTCAGTCTGACATCACCTCCACTGAAGGCGATTTACAAGGGGGAGGGAATTTGATTTTTCCCTAACCAATCAGTAGAGATCAACGACTCACCCAGAATCTGACGTCATTAGTATCCATGCCTCGGGGGTGCCGAAAACAAGCGAGCATTGCCCGTTTAAAATATCTCCGTCGTTGTGCACGCCCAGCTGCATCGCCGTTAAATCCAGTTTAGCAGCTTCCTTAATTTGGTCCTCCATTAACGCGAGTAGTGGCGAAATACCTAGATAGCATCATTAATGTGGTCTGTAGGTCGCCATTGTTGCTATCCTCACCAGTTACCCACCAGCGCACAGCTTGACATCAGCGTGAGGCTGATTGGCTAATCGCTAGACCCGCCCCCACCCCCGGTGTTCATTGGTCCTTCCATCGTTTGGACAAGATAAATCGCAAATTCATTGCAGTATGCCAGACCAGAGATGCAAGCCTACTCAGTTGAGTGGGCGGGGTCTATGGTCTGGAACCAAGCTAAGTTTTACCATCTGATCCAAGCCCCACAGCACCGGGCCTTGAAGCCAATTTTACTTAGTGGCCAAAAGTGGAATTACACCATCTGGGTCTGTCACATGATGTCACAGGGCCCAGGAAGACTTACTTGATAGACTTACATTGTTAAAGAGACATCTGTAAAATCAGTCGATGGAAATGAGTTGCTCGGCTGCACTCAGCCGCCATGAATCTCTAGTGCCTCTGCTCAATGGGTCCCATAATGCGGAGAATCTAGGTAATTTTAAACTGCGGAAATACAGTTTTTTTGGCTTCATGTGCTACTGAGCAGCTTTCATAGTAATGAATGGGGCCTGCCTCCAATACTGTATCCAGGTCTCTTGATACATCCTTAGTTTGATCCGAGTTTATTCAGGCTCCATTTTTACAATACAGGAAACAGTATGGTACCCACTTCCTGTTCTCAAAATATAGTATTACACAGGCCCCCAGGAAGTGTGCTGGGCTTTAAAGCCAATTTTCTTAGTGGCCAAACAATATTACTGCAATTTCCAGGGTCCGTCACATGATGCCCTGCGGTCCAAAAAGACTTGACCCCACTGACTTACATGGCAAACGAGATGACTGTAAATCATTGGATACATCGTTTTTAGCGTCACAACTCTCACAAAATGACTTGTTTCACTATCAGGATTTGAGCTATTTGGTTCATTAACAGTTCGAAGGTCTTGAAGAGCCGCAAGATCAAACCATTTTATCCCCATTCAAGTTGGCAGAGCGCTAAACCAAAAGTTAGCCATTGGGCCAACAGAGGTAAGACACTCGGCTGCCCTCTGCCACACTTGACCACCGTAAGTCTCTAGTGCACCTATGGGCCGCATAGTACGGAAGTCATACTGATCATCCAGCTAACTTTACATGGCAGTTGAACCATTTTGGCTTCATGCACTTCTAAGCAACTCTCAGAAGAATAAGAAGGGCCTCGCATCCAAGGCTGTTTCCAGGTCTTTTCATACCTCTATGGTATTACCGCCAAATGGTGGACTTAAATATGTTTCTAAAGACATTTTAGGCGAGATGGGTAATACAGTAACAGCGCAATAACAGTATCTTTGTTCATATTTTATGAGCACTGCTCAGTTTCACCGTTTGAACTTTCCATACTCTTTGTGTCTGTGGTGGTAGGCATACAACAATGCAACAGCAACAGGCCTAGAGCGAACAAAAATCTGCTGGATGACATGAAACTGGTGATCTGGCCCAAAGCATCCCTTTGAACAGGTAGAATGTTCACCATGTTCACAATCTTAGTGTGTATCACTAATTTTATGGTCATAAACCCAATTTAATGATGGTGCTAGATGCCGAGCATAGCAAAGCATAAATTGATGATAATAATATTAACACCTGTAGTGCTAAAAAGAAGGAGTTACTATAAAATATAAGACTGAGCACTGCCATGAAGCATGAAGACAAATAAAACGCCTCTTGGTATGAATTTTTGTTTAAATTAGGAGAACCATGAAGACAGCCGTCTCTCTCAAATACCCACAGCCTGTAATGGTTGCCATGTTTTCATAGAGGAAATGATTAATGCACCTGACGCTGCATGTTTTCACAATTACAAAATCATCCCTGTAAAATCAATAAAGACATGAATAAAGATGACCCAGCCCTGATGAGCCAGCAATGATCATTAAATGGCCATCTTCATCAAGGGAACCTCGCCTTTCCGGCACAAACGGGAATCCCCCGGTGGTTTTCCAATAAATAAGTCTTTATGACCCGTGGCATTCAATTTCATGACTAGACACTTAAAGAAAACTCTGGATGGACTTTTGACATGTACGTGTTAGACCAGCACTTAAGGACGCAGAGGCCATTTCACCCCGTGCATGAATGAACACATCATTATTATCCCATGAGCGGCTGAGCGATGCTCTCGTTGTCACCTAACTGCTCTCTCACCTCGTTTGCATTCCAAGAGCAGGATTTTCCTATTAGGGGAAGTTAATAACTTGCTAATACTCTGAAATTTCAACCTCAGCAAAAGGGCGCTCAGCACTTTAAAGGCACCAACATGCCTCGAATGAAGCCAGTGCACTCGTCCAATGTTTGACCCTTTCCACATTCTCTCTATAATCTGCAAAGTTTGATTAACTGTAATTAATACTTGATTCTTGCTGCCAAGTGAAGGGGACAGAGTAATTTCATCAACTTTAGCACGAGGCGGGGATAAAATGTGCTCTGTATTTCCTTCCTCAATAGAGCCATTTGCTTTTTATAAGTCACTACTGGTGTGGATATGTGAGGCGATTCAAAGTCCCTCCACTCAGTCCCTAAGGTGGCCTATAAAGTGCTGTAGTTGAACATCCAGAGCATTACACGCCTCCCCACAGGCTGTTATCTATGTAAGCGGCTACTAGTGTCCACAGTGTCACCAGAGACATTAAAAGAGCCTGTGACCTTTCTTATGGACAGACGTGGTCTAACTGCTGATCGATGGGAGAGGAAGACACAGAGCGGTGAGGAATGCTTCACTTCTTGCTCTGAGGGAACACACACGTCTTTACCACCCACTAAACCTGTCAGTCACAGCCTGCTCTCCTTCAGTAATGGCACTGTGACTGAAAGGCCATACACCGCAGGAGAGCACAGCCCAGTTTAGATACAGTATGTGATGTCTAAATTAGGATCACAGCCCAACTAAAGTTACATGTACAGTACAAAGAGCTGCATTCACAAAAATACTGGGACAATCTTGCCAAACATACTTATAAGGCTCTTTATATTGGTTTTCCATGAGCATGAATTTTCAGAGTTAAATACCTCTAAACACACTGATTTATTGCTTTATTGCATAATAACTATAATTAGGTAATTGGTTAATACTTCACTTCCACAGAAAAGTTTTCAAATATGCCCTTGCCTTTGGTGTTTTTGTTCAAAGAGAAACCCACAAAACAATTTTTCCCCCCTGTGAAGAATGACCTGAGGATGGCAGCTAAAGAGGATATGAGAAGGAAATTATTCAAATGACGCCGCACGTTGTTATTAGACTCGTAAATTTCAATTTACACACTCATTTTGACTTCACAAAGGTTTTTTCATAGCAGGGAGCAGGTTTATTATTAGGACGGGATTTATTAGGCAGAAAGAAAGAACGAAGGGGGGATATGACTGGAGGGGGGTTGGGGGTTGGGGGGGTCCCACAGTAGAGGTTTGAATGATTAGATCTCAAGCTGCCTCTCTGTCACCGCCAGCCATGGAGGGAAAGTAGTCCTGGACAGATCCTCTTTCCTCCATCTTGTCTGGCAGTCCTCTCATGGGCTCAGCTTCACTGTAATATTCAAGCACATGTCACTTGCATGATGCATGGAAGATTAACAATTGAACCAAATACTCACAGAAGTGTCAGCCATTCTGTGAGCCGCCGTCTGTCCCTCCACCTGCAGCTCATGCTAGACCACATCCGTACTGCCAGGTCCCCACACCGCCAAACTGGCCGGAGCAGGGGTGTGGTGGACGCAGGGTGCAGGGGGGCAGCTGCTGTATCTGTACCCTATGTACCCTGCACTTTTCCATACTGTAAATCGAGTTGGACAGCCGCTCAATTCATTTCAATAAGTCAGAGCTTGTTTTTCTAAGTTGTCCTGAAGGCACCGTGAGTGGGCAGGCAAGGTACACACTAGCTGCTTCTTTTGTTGTCATCACAGCAGAGAGGCATGCGCTGTATGCTTAAACAAAAATGTACAGTAAACAACACAGCAAGAGGCAGAAAACCCTGCACTCCTTCTTTATATCAAACCATGTAGGCTGAGTTACATGGTTTCTGATAACAATTAGCTGACATTAAATTATGCCAGTTAGCTCAGTTAAGAAGCACACTATACCAGCTAATTGATACCTCAAATAGATGTGGCTGGGTAGATGGCTTCATGCTAGTATTAGACTCACTTTCCCTAATTGGCACTCACTCACACATTTTTTAATAGGCAATATTGTGATAGACAGAGGGACAACAAAACAGGTTTCATGAATCACGACAGGGCGCAGGCAGCAGCAACACTTGTGGACAAGAGGCTTCGCAGGTACAGGTGTGGAGAGATATTAAGTGGTTGAAGAAAGATTTTTAAAAGAAGATGAGAGTGACTTAAATTAATCCCCACAGCTATGTCAGTATTTCTGTTTTTAATCGCTACTGATAATAATTAATTGTACATAATTACTGTAATAGAAAGATGGCAAGCAGCTGTCAGGGAGCAGCAGCAGCACTACTGACAGTCAAGAGGCTTCGCAGGTGAGGAGTGATATTAAGTGTCTAAATAAATATCTATAGGTTAAGAGTGACTTTAAAATGAATCCCCACAGCTATTTCAGACTTACTGCTTCCTAATTTCGACTCTAAAATTTCTATGCACGTATTTTTTTTATCTGTATTATTGGGATAGAAAGAGGGACAAGGCAGCTTTCAGGAATCAGCAGCACTGACAGTTAAGAGGCCTCACAGGTCAAGGTCAAGGTCAAATTTATTTATATAGCACATTTAAAAACAACCAGAGTTGACCAAAGTGCTTCACAAGCATAAAAGAAACTTACAAAATACAGAAACACAGGGCAAACAAACAAATCAATATGTGGGGTCAAGATGTCAAAGATCAGCTCACATTAAAAGCCAAAGAAAAAAGGTACATCTTCAGTAAAGTCTTGAAAGATTCAGCGGTCTGAGCAGTTCTTATCTAAGGATGTTTTACTTAATGTGATGTTGCTTTTTGTTTTAATGGCACTTTATTAAATTGCTACTCACTATCTTGATGCTTGGGGGTTAGGGTTCCTGTCAACACAACTAGAGCTCGGTGGCTCATAGTTTTGATTTTTAAAATTTTATCAATTAATTTAAGAACTGAAATTGTTCCCCACTGCAGAAGATGACCTCTTTTTCTGGTCAACACTTGTTTTTGGTTATTTAGTTTGGTTCTTTAGCCACTAAGGAGAAGTTGAATGTGAGAGAATATTTCAATAAATCATTTCAAAAAATCATCTTGCTCCTGAATAATGTGTCCCCCACTCTTTTGAAATGATGGCTACGCCCCATCATCCGTCCACAGACATCATTTAAAAGACAATTATTGATTTGTTAATATGTTTAATTATTAATAATCAAAAAGTTAAGAACCATTTTGAAAGAAAAAAAATGAAAATCAGTACAAGAACAAGTTTAGTTTTATGTGTATGTGACTGGAGGGATAAGTGACCTTATCTGTTGGTTCACTCACCTCCTCCATCCACACTTCACCTCCTCCTCTTGTTTGGGGAGTTTTTTTCTTTATCTGAGCCTGAAGCCTGTTCATCAGCCCTCATCTTCTTCCTGAAATGGTCAGACTGGGTCAAAGTGGACCGGGCCTCTCCAGTGTTGCTCAGTAGCTCTAAAAAAACAACACAAAAAAATGGAGTTTGATTGTTTTCCATGTTATTACTGGTAAATTGTCAAGATAGGCTCATCAAGTTTGACCCTACATCTAAATTAATTCCCATTAAATACCCCCCATGTCAGACCTTACAGAGCACTTCTATGAAAGAGTTTTAAACCATCACTACATTTTATCTTAAAGAATAAAAGACCTTAGCTGATCCCAAGGGTGTGTGCGTTGCCAGTGGTGAGCTTACTCTGAACGCTGTTTGTCAGCTCTTTATCCAGGTTTTTCTTGTCTGGAGAGTTGCCATCGGAGGCCGCGGATGGATCAGCTTCATCCCTCTTTCTTTTGTGCAGAGGTGACTTTCGTGGGCCGATTGGTACACCTGTCTCCACTGCATCCAGACATTCAGTCTTCCTTTTCTTAGCCGGGGTGGTGTCTGGGCTTCTGTGTCAACCAGAAAATAGTTTGAATCTCTCGAAACTTTCCCAACATCTTAGAAAAAAGGTTTAGTTGATTTCTTGATAAGAGTTGGATGAGATGTTGATGAAGTCACTTAGCATAGCATAAAGACTAGAAGCAGGGTCTCTGAAAAAACCTCTAAACCTCACCAAATAGCACATATCTCACTTGTTAATGCACATAAATGAGAGAGGTATAAGTATCAAACTCTCAGCAAGAAAGTGAATAAGAGTAACTCCAATATCAAATAATTACATGTGATCTTTCAAACACCCACCTGTTGCAGCACCCTGTTTCATCAACACCATCCTTTTTCCTCTTCATTTGAGGACCGTTTTCCTCGCTGATGACATTGCTCTGGGGTAAAGGTTGCTCCTTGCTGCTCAGCCCAGCAGGGTGACCCTCTTCAGGTGGCAGGCTGAGCTGGCAGTGCTGTTGGAGGTCTCCTCTTGAGCGGCATAAGAGCTTAGACCCTGACACTAGGGATGGAGAATATACACAGCATCAAAGTGTGCACTGACAGGAGGCGGTTGTTGAATATGCCAAAAACTTAGCACATTCTTTCCAAAGCATGCATGGCCAGTAGCTTTGTTAGCAAGTTGACAAAGCTCGCGTGGTCATATTCATCTGCACTGGCATCTTCTCCTGAGAGTTCAAAAGGCGTCATGTGGAGGATCAGAATAAAACAACAAAGAAAATAAATGTTATTAAAAACATGAGAGAGAGACGTCCTACCGTCATGAGTTCACTCAGGCTGGTGACTGTGTGCACAAAGATGTCTCATTCATCCGGAGACTAAAGAGAAGAAGTTTGAGTTAGAGAATTTGTTCAAAATGCAGTCATACACTAAAGCAAAGACAGATATAAATACGGCTCAGTGACGGCCAAATAATGTTAACATTAAACTCCACAGGGGGTTTCAAACATTGGGAAGACTGCACGAAAACATGGTTCCATATACAATCCGGCATTCAGTCAGTGAGTGTGTGCGACAGTGTGTACGACATGTCTCATCTGTCGGCACAATGTTGTATTATAATCCCATCCCTGCTCATCAGTAAGTGCACAGAAAAAAGCTATATATATATATATTTGTTCAGCAAACTTAAAATACAGATGGAAACTTTCACAGTAATGTATAAGACAAATAAAGTAACTGGTGAGAGATGGTATTCTACTTCTCAAAGTATCTCTTCATAGTGTATCTGCTTACATGTATGTCTGTTTTCACTGTTATTTCTAAATAAAATTGCCAATGTGAATTACACAGTGTGGTGGAGTAACTAGTTACATGTAATTAAATTAGAAAATAAATGCAATTGTAGTCAGTTAAATATATGTAATTAAGTTACACTTGGCCTACTAATCAAAGAGTTGGTGATTACAAAGGAGTTACGTCAGAATATATTCTTTTTGGTAAAAAGTTTATACATAGCAATGTAATCATTCTCTTGCTTTGCATCTTTGTATTGTGCAGGAATGAAAAATTGAATCAACATACCAGGTGTGTAAAGGTCACTTCATGTCAGTGATGTTTTGAACATAGAAGCAGCATTAAACGAGCCCACATGACATCCCCTGTAGCACGCCACTTCTGTGAACATGGACACAGGGTTAAAGATCTCAAATGTATCAGCATTGAGGAGGTGGTGTTGAACCGTAGAGGTGACGACCAGGAAAAAAGACTGTTACAACGCGAATGTGCCTGGATCCACAAACTGAAAACTCGTTTTCCATCTGGCATGAACGAGGATTTCAATATGGGCCCTTTTTTGTAACAGTTGACACAAACTTGCCTCCATGTTTCTCTCCACCCATGTCATTAAAAGAAATAAAAAAAATTAAAAATGAAATCTTTTTTCTGATAGATTTTTCAAAGATTGGTTTTTCTGAGGAACCTTACGTGTATAAATATGTATACAAATTACATCTGACATTTAGAGTTTCCCAGACGGGTTACATGGAGTCTATGCTGGGAACCTTAATATGTCCAAATTGTGATCAACTGTTGTATATTTAATCAACTTTTACCTGTCCTGATGTATGAACGGTAGTCATACCTGATGTTTTCAGTAGCAGTTGGAGTTGTTGATAGACATGTTTTTTAACTTAGCACATATGTATGTGATATGGGATTGTCTGTTTATTGTCTTTTGTTTTTCAAGATATTGTGTGAAGCATGTACCATCTTACATGCCACTCTAGGGTCTGTGTTGGTGATTGTTGATTGAACACAGCTGATCTGCAGACTCACCTGGTCTGCAGGTGATTGTTGATTGAACACAGCTGATCTGCAGACTCCACTGCAGCTGTTAAATCAGTGCATGCACTACTAGTCCTGTAACTCACACTGATGAAGGCCGGACGGCCGAAAGCGCTTTGTCCTTTAAAAATGCTTGAAAGACCTCATTAAAATCTTTTTACCTGCTGACGGACATATCTGCGTGCGATCCTCAAACTGTTTTTGTTCTTGCTGGATATTTATTTGGACTATAAATATAGAAGTATAAATGAGCATAAAATGGAAATACTCAAGTAAAGCACAAGGAAAACAAAACAAAATCAAGATTCACTAATGTATCTGATTGATTTTTAATTAAAATATAATTGCATTGAAGTAATAAAATTACTTTTTTTATATACTGAAATTATTACTATCCATCTACATACATATGTTTTTTTTTATTCATTATCATTACAACAATAGTATGTATTACCTCATAGTGTAAGTACAATGCACATGCCTTAAAATCTAATAATATAATATGTACAACATTCACACAAAGACTACGGAGGGTGCATCTGTGTTTATATGTCTTAGTATTGGGGGTATAAAATCCAAAACTTACTGATGGAAATATGCACTTTTATCTCTGAAAAAAAAAAAAAAAGTTAAAAGGCTTCTCAGAATGGAAAACCTGTACTGTTAATTAAAGATTTCTCCACCGCTGGTGTGGGAACAATATTGCATTTCATGTCTTTATCTCTCAGTCTGTCATGTCCACAGCTCACTGACTCCACTGAACTTACTTCAGACAGTACACTGTTTTGATCCCCTGCTGCATGTATCAAATAAACTGCTCTCCCAAAGTGGAAAAAAAAGAACATTCAACTGGACCTGAAATACTTGAGTGTAGCAGCTATCTATACAAAAGTATAATAGCATATGAAATTTATGGACCAGAGGTCATTAAATATGTCTCAAGATTTTACATAGAAATGCAACCAGATCTATTCATGTCACTTGATTCAGGCAAGTAAATGTTTGTGTTTTGCACACTGACTGCACTACATATTCAGGCTCTTCTCATGTACTGTCCATATGTATACCAACCAATGTAATCATGAGCCAGTAACTCCTGTATAACCAATGTAACTGTGAAGGCTGTGGTCATGTGACCAATGTCCTGATGGGAGTAAAGAGGGAATTAGTATAAAGACCAAAATACCACATAAAGATGCAGGATGGGGTTGTGGATTGGTCAAACAACACAGGACTTTCCCCAAGAAGACGGTCTCAAGACCAAGTCAACTTTGAGTTATTTTAAGGTACATTATCATGTTACGATAAATACATAACGTGAGGATGCCCAAACATTGTGTCTTTCCTAAACCTAACCTATTCAACTTTACCTCCATAAACCTAACGCAAGTAACTTTAAAGGGGAACTAAACCCCCCTCTCTGGGCATTACTCCGCCCACAGCTTGATTTAAAAAAAAATCAGAAACGATAGGCGGAGCTGAGGGAGGGAGGGAGGGAGGGAGGGAGGGGGGGACAGGCGAGTGGCTGTGGAAGGGGGCGGAGTGAAGATTGTCCCTCGCTGCGGGGAGGGAGGAGAGGGCTTCCCCAGAGGTCAGGCCTCTTTACCCGGTCCCTCTCCTCCACACTTAGACTTATTTTCATTGTGCCGATGGTGGCTTGGAAAACCGCCCCTAACTGTGTCACACGGGCAGAAGGGAAGGCGGCCGGAGCTCGGCCAGTCCCCTTCTCCACACTTTGACTTATTTTATCCTACTTGGTTCTATTTCTCCCTCTCTGGGAGCCTGGGCTCTCCCTCACACATTAAACCAACTGTTAGACCTTTTACAGCTGCCTGGAATCTGAATTTTAATGCATATTAATTGAAATGGGTTGAACTGGTATACATTTTCATATGGAGAGAGTTACTGTGGCTTTGATGGAAACTAAAAGGTGTGATGGATGTAGTGTCATGTACACATGGTGAAATGGGACATCAGTTTACAACATTTGGAGGCATTTGGGGCAACGGTATGATTTCATGTAAAAAATAATGTCACAGTCAGAACACCTCACACAAGCTGAGTCAAAACTACTGTGGAGTGTTGTACTGAACCATCATGACATGTATGTGCAGACTCTGGTGAGGAGCTCACAGTGCAGGATAAGTGTAACTGTGAGCTGAAGGCTCCACTGTCCTGTGGGTGCCTCATTAGTGGTGTGAGTCATCGTCGGCACAGAAATCGAGTGAATGCAAATGAGATATGATGGAAGGCGTCTCCCTGGGTGGCACCGCCTGAGCACACCTCCAGTGAGTACTGTACTATAAATCATCCGTGTGTCAATGCCTCAGTGTTCATCATCAGAACTCCCATTAGACACCTAAACCTGTGCAGTCTGAGGTGTCATTTACACTGGGGACACTGGGGACACTGGAGACACGTCCCCACTACTTTTTGATAAGGACAGTTTTGTCCCCATTGTTTTTTAAAATCATTATTTGTTAAACATGTCCTAGAATATAGATTCCACCCGACAAATGGGAACACACTGAGAAGGTTTATTTTCACAATTAGAAAACATACAATGTAAATATAGACAAACCAATGTGCATCGTCCAAATGAGTAACAAAGGCTAAAAGAAAACAAATCCCCTCAGAGCATCCTGATTTTAAAATGACCCAGAAACTTGCATGCACCAATCAGGAACTTTAAAGAAAAGAAAAACAACCTCTTGACACAGTTTACATTCTCTCTCTGTACATATGACAACACATCAACTTATCCTCATGCGATGGTTCCTATGATATCTTAAAAAAACGTACAATGGTTTTGTATGATAACTAACAGATTTGTGCCTCACAAATTCTGTTATCTTGTTACATACTTAATGTAAAGTTACACAGGTTAGGTTTAGGCAAATAAAGTTATATAGGTTAGGTTTAGAAAAGTTATTTCGGTTAGGTTTAGGAGAGTAAAGTTATTTCGGTTAGGTTTAGGAGAGTAAAGTTATATAGGTTAGATTCAGGACAGTTAAGTTATATAGGTTAGATTTAGGACAGTAAAATTATGTAGGTTAGGTTTAGGAAAGTAATGTTACATGGGTTAGATTTACGAAAGTAATGTTATGTAGGTTTGGTTTAGGCAAAAAAACATGGTGACGACATACCTTAAAAAAAACACAAATTTCTCTTGGTTTCACAAAGGACACAAACACCAGTCTCCTGGGAGGAAGTCCTGTGTTCTTCGTTCTTTATACTCCTTGATTATTAAATCCCCTCAGCACATGATCATGTGACTGCAGCCTCTCCAATTACAGGAGTTATATACGAATTCTGATGTATTACTTTTCGTAGGTATACATATGAACAGTGCATGAGAACAGCCTCCAACACTTACAGGGGTTTATTAATGAATTAGAATAAATTAATGTGTCATGCCTGAATACATATAAAGCGGATACTTCCCCAAACTGAGGACGACTGAAGAGTAAGTCATGCCTACATGTGTGTTGCCGTACTGCAGTGTATTCCATCTGATGTTTTGAATTGTCACCCGCTGTCTGAATATTGTGTTATCCTGCACATAAACAGGCACATTTCTACCATAAATTCGTGGATAAAAATTCACCAGAATGCAGGAAATGAAGTGTTTGACGCTCAAAATGTCCTGTGGGACGACCCCCAGACCCTCACTTTATATCTACAATAGAGCGTACATTTTGTAGCAGTAATGCACACTGTGGCTCACAGAGAAGTCAAAAACTGAGTGCAGTAGAAAGAAAGTGTTTGTAGGCTCTGTTGTTCTGGCTCTGGCTCTTTGAGTATTTTAAGGTACCCATGTGGAGCCGAAATCTATTCTCTAAAACTAGGCTCGCTGCGAGGGAAAAGTGACTGCTTTAATGCTGAATAGGGTTTATTCAATTTCGAATCAACTGGTTTCCTGTCCAAAATTTAAAGAGATCATGTTTGATTAGCTGTGTGAAATCATTATTGATTTTTGTTTGTCAGTGCAGAAAGCCATTTGTGTGTGTGTGTGTGTGTGTGTGTGTGTGTGTGTGTGAGTCCTGTAAGTGGGGCAGGGTGTGCTCTGGGAATGCACAATAAAATATGTGTACAGTAGCAAATCTATGTTCATTTGACTTTGTAATTACATCTTTATTTTCCATTTGGCAGCCAGCCCAAGCTACATTATCAGTCATTTTATTCCACATAGCTTAGATTCTTGTGCAGCTGTCCCAGCAGTATAGTCTTTAGGAGGAGGTGTGCATGACCTGAGCACGTGACCACGTGAGGTCCCTGCAGACCAGAGGTCACCAGGATCATAGTCAGCACATTCGTCTGAGTGTAAAATGGCTAGATTAATGAGCGGGTAATGCCAAATTGTCACCAAATTGGCAGCACTGTCTTCAATTATCATCGTTAGTGAGGGCTGGGATGAGCTAAATAGTGATCTGCCAAATGGATAGGTCTTGTCTCCTCTTGTCTTTTAAAATGGCTCCTACATGTAACGTGATTGAGTTACAGAGTAAGATAGACGATGGATAAAAGATGCTAATAAACGGAAAGCGAGACAGGTTTCACAAATCATGGGACATATCCCAGCTTCAAGGATTTTTTACTGTGACAGAAACCTTTCAGCACTGTGCTTTTTATTAAGATTGTTCCCTATAATCCATACCAATTCCATGTTAATGAAAAGTCAAGAGATGACCTTGATTGTGCAGAAGCAAGAACAATCATGGCCATTATATTCTCTTTTATTCTTGGCATGAAAGTCTGCCAGTGTCTGTACTGTACCATGCAGAATATGATAATCATACCCATACGCACATGTCTCTTTCAGCACTATTTATTTTAAGCATTCAGTGGTTTGTTTAGTAAAAGCACATCTTGTTTATAACACCACAAATAACCCAATATATCAGAATATTATATAAGATGCTGAGGTGCAGTCTATTTACCATTAGCAATAGCAGTCTGTGCACTGTAGCATCTCCATGGTAATATTCTTCAATATTTTCTGTGCTTTCATGTAGGAACACTTGTGACTGCAATATGAAGATGAAATACCTCATCATGAATAAATCTTGTTGTACAATGATCTTTTTATCTGCAACACTTTGTACATTTACAAAGGCATTTAGAATCTGTCATCCTCGGCTACCCCGCGTACATTTTTCATACAAACAAACAAACAAAAAAAAACAAAGTTAAAACCCCTTGAGATAACACATGAATGCATGAAGTGTTGCTCAGTAGTGTGGAGACTGGTTTTGCATGTTGCTTTACGTGCAAAGGTCGAGTGATATAAAAACAAAATGAAAGTGTCATTGAGGTGTGCAGGGACGCTCCGTCGCTGCCCATCTTCTCCACAGTGTTCGTTTTATTTCTTCATCCTTCAAGCAGCGTCTCAGATCACCCACACACTGACCCCCGCTAGGCTGAGTATATTTTGCA
This sequence comes from Epinephelus moara, assembly GCF_006386435.1. NCBI lineage: Eukaryota > Metazoa > Chordata > Actinopteri > Perciformes > Serranidae > Epinephelus > Epinephelus moara. Next base: position 14,280,668 of record NC_065524.1, read on the forward strand.
GAGCTGTGAAACCACAAGAGTTTTGTCTTGTCCCCCGCGTTACCCAAAGTTTTCCTCATGGTTGGTTTGAAGTGCCTCAGAGAGAGTGAAGTTTCCTCTGTAGTGGAAAGACTTCTGCTCCTACTGCGTTAACTGTCATTCCACTTCGACAGCACAGTATGACATTATTCAGAAATATTAATATCTACACAACACATATGTTAATAAAGAGAACTTCAAAGTATTCTGCGGAGAATGTATTATTCAGAAATGCAGCTGAAATCTTCTTTGCTTGAGTGTGGCTTCAGCAATCATGAAACTCTACTGATGATGGACGTGAAAGACAAAACTATACGGCTGTATAAAAAATCCCAATGTGTAGATCAAACATTATCCTGAGAGTCAAAAGAACAGATTAAGAGGAATCTCTGGTAATGAGGGTTTCAACAATAATGATTAAAAAATAAGAAAAATGGAGTGAAACGTTTGACTTGAATATTGTCTCTGTTATGCATGAGCCCAGGCCTCGTGCCCTTTGAGTGAGTTGCATTGTCAGAATTATCAATGAGGGCTAAACCCAAGCTAACTGAGCGTTGAAAGGGTCTGATGATATGTGATGAATTTTAAACAACCATCACCTCGCCCACACACACAGACGCACAGGCGAGGAAAAAAAGGCAATACAATATTACACTCCTGCCAGTCGAGTCATATTAAGTCCAGCAACAATGACTCACTGAGTGCTTTAAAATATAAAGCAATGAAAGAGAAACAACAGCCATATAAAATGTGCACAGTGAAGTAATGGGAGCAACTGCATCTCAAAGTGAGCAAAACTGATGCCTGGAAACTCATTATATCGTACGCTTAAGAGTTATACAGCAACATTAGATATTGATTTAATTTTAAGTTCACATATGGCTGCACATTCTTCGCAAAGTCAGGGGGAGCCGATGAGCACCCCCCACAGTGGATTAGTGAAAGGGAGAATGACAGTTTGCTAAGTCCTTGCCTGTCATGCTTTGCATTTCTCTGCATGATAAAGCTTTTTGGGGGGGAGGGAACCATTCACTGTTACTGGCCACATCAGGATGCATCTGGTCTAATGGATTTTCCTCTTTTCACAGTGAATTTCCTCTGCGATCTTCACCCAAGTGCACATAGAATTCATTTTTAGGAAAATTCTATACATGTACATGGACATTTACATTTCTATATGAAAGTGACTTTGATAAAAGAAAGTAGTAAGAATGTTTAAGCTGCACTCAGGTGGTGTTTGGGCGACGATCTTTCCCCCCTGTTCTGCTAATATGAGTTGATATATGAGTTCATTTCGGAGCTAGCTTTAACACCACTTTGTGTAGCCAATAAAAAAGGAGGATCATGTGTGACAAAATCTGTTGGCAAATGGGAGGCAGACATGTTGGATGTCGAAGGAAAAAAAGTGAAAATAATAAAATCATGCAGCAAAGGCAGCTGCTTGGTTTTTTCTGATCTCTAAAACATGACAGTAGACATGAATAAAATAAAATGTTTTTTCTTGTTGTTCAAGAGACAGATTACATCAGGTATATTAATGCACCACAATCTAATACATGATGAAAAGATAGAGATCTGTAAATGTGTTGGAAGCCAGTTGTGGCTCTTATAATTGGAAATATTGGTTACCCCATATAGAATAGACTCCATAATAATACATTGCAAGGTTTTATTTATATATATATATATATATATATATCAAACTCAGAACACATTGGCTATCGTCGGATGGCAATGGAGCCTCCAGGGGCAAGAGCCAGTATTTAAGGAGATGGGGCGTAGCCAGCAGATACCTGGGCAAAGACTTGCGTGTCATTGTTTACAGTTCAATTAGCAACTTGAGACACATCCAGACAACATTTTGGTTAATCTCTATAATAAATAGCCTCGAGTGAATGCAGATGGATTGGAAAAAAGTTAATAAAAAGGCTAGCATTAGCAGCTCTGTCCTGCTTTTTAATGTGCCAACGTTAGCAGAGATAGCATTGTGGTCGCCAAATGCGGTGGTTGGCAAAAAGTGAAAACACTGTTTGAAAATACTAACAAGTTTGTGAGCCAAATGGGGTTATATGGAACAAAGTGGTCTATACATTTTTCCTTATTAAGCTTTAAGGATAAGGTGACCAGATTTCCGAAATGAGATAAAATTGGAGGACAATTAGGGTTTCATTTGATCATGATAACTGTTGCAGTGTAATAAACTGTGGTACAGGTTGATTAATAAATATTCATCAGTTGACCTGTTCCTGCGTAGGGTGCTACTCAGGCCCACCGTCATGGGGATCAAAAGGTACCCCAGCCCAAGGCCAAGGGGGACCCATGAAAAGGTCAATGGTTGACCCTTAAATTGGATCAAGTACAACAATGAACTTTCTGACTCACTGACAATACAAGTTATTTATATTTACATGATATATAAATGTATTTTTTTTGTCATTAAAACACATTTCAACGAGCCATTTGATACTCCCACCCCCTGCAGGTGTTGTGAAATGGTGCGATCCATCCAACAGCAGGGGTCAGGTGCATGATGTGCAAAACTCACAAGTGTCACTGTTGTAAACATGTGAGGCAGACTGCAGCCTGACTAGTTATATCAGAATGTCTTACCAAAATTCAGGAGCTCCTAAAAGAAAAGCAAGGGTACAGAGAGAGCAGGAATATGAGAAAATGAAAGGAGCAGAGAGGGGAGGGCCAAAAAAAACCATGAAGAAGCACCAGGTAAGACAGGCGAACCTGAGGGTTAGAAGAAAGGCAGCAAATAAAACCTGCTGTAAACAAGGCTGCTGTGTTCAACCATGGTAACATGGTTTGCTATCTTGTTGGAAAGGGGGTTGGTTGCTCCAAAGTTGCGCTAAATTTTGGCAAGAGAGAAAGGAACATTGCCATTTTTCAGAATGGTGTATTTAGATATTTGTGCATACTAAACAGTCTTGGAGAGTTGACAGCCATATACTCTTCATACTGCTTCCATTCTGCACGCAATTCAACCAATGACTGATTAATATAGCCCTCAAGATTTGATGAATGAATCAAGGAAAAAAATTATTTAGTTACTAATTTGATGTTACGATTTAATACCTTGCAGGGATTTCTTCAATCAATGTTTGATTTCATGTTTCTCTAATCATTCGTCGGAGGGCATTTTCTTCAGCCAAGGACACACGTTACCACCTCTGATTTTCAAAATAAGAAAATAAGGTCACAGAGTAGATACAAAATACATGTGGAAATACGATTAACTGGATTATATTTGCAGGAAGTATAAAGTATTGCATAGTGATATGTGTCGTAGTGATTCTACACTGCTTCTTTTGCACATCAACAGTTGTGTTGCAGACTGACACATCAAAAACTGTTCACACAGCTCCACGAAAAAATTGTGAATAGCTTTAAGCTTCTTGCTCACCTTACAGCTCCTTCAGGGCATTTTTTTATGCCCATGATTTGGCTGCACTGCTGGGTTCTTGAGCCCATGCTGTCCTCTTGTGCACAAAGAGCAGTAACTAACCATCGGCCTGTGGAGGTAAAGAACTGGACAAGTCAAATCTGTGCCTGAAAAGTGCTGAAAACATAATTCATCATTAATAACTTGTTGAATAGCCTAAAACACCACAAAGTAAGAGTGGTAACCAGTCCGTACTTGTCCTAGATTTTAGCTCTTTCTAAACATATATAAGCATGTGCAGTTAGGCCTTATTGGCGGTTAGAAATTTGTTTTTCTGGAGACGTATGGTTACCTTATTGTAAGACTACACTGTAATACATGTGCAATGCTGATTCATTGTCTTCTCAATCAGCTGGTGAGGATGCTAGCTTTTTGCTTGGGACATGTAGTTTTAGCATTTTAGCACAACGTCATGTCTGTAGCCATCGAGTGTATATTTAAGACCAATTTTACTGGATTCCTGTTTTAATACAAGTCAGCTGGATACATTGAAGGCAGCAAAAGATTGTGTTTTCAACCACCTTATGGAGGTAACGTACCTCAGCTAGCTAAGTGTTGATGAAATCTTGCAGCGTGTCATCATTTCAGCTGTCAGACAGTGACATTCACGTCCAAATTAGTTGCTTCTGTCTATGTTCTTGCTGAAATCAAAGCCCCACTGTTTCAAAAATTACTAAAGTGGTAAATTTGTCCTCATTATTATTGTAAAGTGCACATGTGCTGTGTGAGGAGGCACACAGCAGCAGTGAGTAAGGGAAGTAGGGCTTAGCCACTGGTTGAGGGAGCAAATTAAATGCAGCTTGAAAAAAATATATTCAGCTGTTTATTTCCCCCATTAGAAAATGGGTCATCAAATTGATTTACACATTCCACCATTTAATTAGGTATTAATACTAATTTCTAATTTAGCTATGCATCAATTATTTTGTCATTAATGAATCCTTTTTTTCATTAGATCCTATTTATTGATGAATTCATTTACAATTGCATCACACTTAATTGCTTTCTAATCATTTCCAAGCCTCTCTGAGCCCTCCATAAGATACAGTCCTTCACATTTATCTGTGTCGACCCCCGGGACTCTTCAGGAGTGGAGAGATAAACATGTTTATGATGCATACCCCGTATATGAACGCTATATATGATACACTTCTGGCTGTGCAACCACATGCGGATAATCACTAGCAATCACTGCCATTTTCATCAATTACTTTAAACACCCACATTACTACATGAACACCAGCAGCGCTTGAAAAATCAAACTGTATCTCGCAGAGATCCAACCTATGTGCTGCTGTGTATTGGTATTCCAGCACCAAGCATTGATTTTTCTGAATGCTGGAGGTTGAGCTTAAGTACGGTAAATACACAATATACTGAGATTCCCTCCCTAAAACCAGTGGTATTGCTTCTGCAGAAAAAAAGAACTCAAGCGTAAACCCATGAAAATCTGTTTGGGATTGCTGTAAAGCACAATACTACATCCAGGCACGTATTCTAAAGTCCCTAATGGAAATTCTTATATGAGAAAATCTTTTTTTAAATACAGAAGAATTTCCATCAACAAAGGATAATGTGTTTATCACATCTTGACACAGTGGGATGCTTATGTCTCATCTGTGGACAGGTGCTTTGCCTTAAGCAGCAGACTCCTCCCTGAGAGAGAGCGGCAGAACATAAATCAAACATTCATATGCAAGGAGGCTTAGGCTGCCGTTTGCATGCTTCTCCCTGGTTGGCTGGCCTTTCTCTCGTGAATATCAACGGGATGTGTTGACACTGCATGACTGGGATCCAGTGTTTACTCAGAGCTGTGGTTTCAGACATGGCAACAGGAGGGAGAGGAGAGGTCCTGGAGGAACAGGCTGCAGTCTATTTTGGGTCTTTTTGTTTAACCCAATTACAGTGTCAGTGTGTGTGTGTGTGTGTGTGTGTGTGTGTGTGTGCTGATGGAACCAACACCAGTCAGGTTCCTCCTTTGAAAAGTGGGACAACAACGATATAGACATGGAAATGTTATGCAGCCAAAACAATCACAGGCTGTTTTATACGTTGAGACAGGGAGAAAATGAATTACACACTGAGCAGAATCTCCTCATGGAGTGTGGAGAACGAAAAGGCAGATTCAGGTTAACATACAAAAACAGCTCAGGTCTACCTCATGACAGCTTGCGACACCTCTCTATGACCTTGGCGGCTATCATCTGTGTCAGCGCTTCCATCTGCCAAACAATCCCGGAGCAAAATAGACAAATCACAGTCTGGCTTTCCACATCTTCATCTATTTCAAAATAAATGTATACCCCGAGATAAGCCTTCAATAGAGCCCTCAAGCCCGGTTGCAGTGACAATAAAAGGATAAAGCCGGTAAATAAACGAAGACACGGCAGCGCCACCTGAGGCCCTGTTGTCTGAAATCAGTGAGAGTTTCAATTTGGAGAGTTTTTCTTTGCAAGTAAATGAGGTAATCATTCGTGAGAAGCCAGCGGTGAGGCAGGATATGAAAACCTGGCTGCTTGTGGGAGGCACAGCTTTGAAAAGAATCCCATCCATGAGCTGCTCTGTTTAACTGCACCGATGCGCTTTTCCCTCAGCATCCACCCTCCAGCCATCCACCTGAGAAAGCACTTTAAAAGCTACTGAAGTAGGGCAGATGACAGTTTTGCCTGTGTTTCTCTTTTGTCAGTTCTACTGTGTGGTATCATCTTCAGCCCCAATGCTGCTCTCAGATCCCAGATATGAATCATAGCATCATCCGAATGCATTTCATCACTGCCTTCCACTGGCAGACTCCTACAGTACTTCACCAGCTCCTGTGAGGCATAGATTTTGTTAATTTAATCTCACATCATCTTAATTTAATATCAGGGAGACAGGAGGGCCGCCTGTGTAATTAAGTGATACATTAACCCAAGTTACGGAGATAAAGTGAGTGTGTTTGTGTGTGTCTGTCGCTGCTTTTACATGTTTATATCTTCCTTTGTTGTGAGGGACCGTTCATTATTTATGAGGGGGGAGAGGGTGGTGCAAGACGGGTGAGGCATGATGAATAACTTTTTAAGCACTGGTGAGAGACTGTGCTTTTTATTTTGGCTTAGAGGAGGGACATACAATTTTGAATGATTGTATTTTGTATTTATTTTGAAATATCAACTGTACCCTAAAATGCACCATTTCAAAGACATGTTCACTTTTTAAAGAAATCACCAGAATTACACCATTTATAGCTAGAAATTGTAAAAACAGAAATTGCCATTGGATTTTTCTTATTTCTGATGTTTCATTAACAAATCACACGCTTCTGCCAGGATATGTCCCAAATGTAACCTTAAATAGTGAAACTTCACTTCACTTTATTCTACATGTCTCTTAAAATTTCACCAAAAGTAAACCACTTGCAACCGGATCCATTAAAAAACATTAAATTCTGCACTCCTGCATGCGAGACAATAGTGATACATGCCAACACATTCTCACTCCGACCTCGTCACATATTGACGTTCCTGGTCATGGACTTTCCATGTCCAGATACGACGTGCGAGGTACCCTGGGTGCGTTGGTTGTTGATGTTCTGGGATGCCATGTCATGCATGTTGGTTTCTGACGCCGCAAGTCACTGCCCAAGCGTCAGATTTCAATGACTTCGGAGTGAGACTGGGCTCGCCTAAATAGTAACATTTTTTCAAAATCACTTTCTTCTACATGTACAGTTTCGCCAAAAATAAACCACTTGCAACCTGATCCCTTAAAAAACATTAAATTCGGCAGTGCTGCATGCGAGACAACAGTGATGCACGAAGGTTTTTAAAAACTCATAACATCTGCTGTGCCAAGTTACCAATATTATTCTGGCCGGGCACTACAAGAACTGTTGTGTACAGTTTATGTGGGAACACATCATTATGCACATGTTGCTGTGATGCATGCATGTGTGTGTGTGTGTGTGTGTGTGTGTGTGAGAGAGAGAGAGAGAGAGAGAGAGAGAGAGAGAGAGAGTGTGATGATTAGGCTTATTAAATTTTGTCGGTTTCTTGTGGTAGGACGGGTGGTTATCACGCACCCATATTCTGCTAAGGTGCACACAGCAGCTTGTGTGATGATGTGAATTATGCGGAGGATTTGCATTTTGCTTAAGAAATGAGCTACTTGTTTTGGTGATAACTCTCTACGTGCTGTTTGCTCATTGCGTTGGCTCCAATACCTTCATTTGGTGTGAACATTAAAAGAAATATATGGTTAGGGCCTATTAATGGTGGAGGGAGGGTCATGCAATTTCCACCAGTCACTCAGGAAGGTTCAAGGAAAAATATGTGTAGCTTCGGAAAGGATTATTCGATGAGTAAAGAACAGTGTCTTACCTTTGGCTTGAAAGCTACAATGTAATTCTGTTTTCAGTATTTAACATCATTGTCACACACAACCAGCAACTGATCTACAACAACTGCCAACACAAATAATAATGGATAAATATTTCCATCGATTTCTAAGTGAAAAATCCCCAAACAGGAGCACTTCAGCCCACAGCGTGCCTGATCTAATAATAATCATGTATCCACAGCTACAGCAAACTGCCAAACTATCTTTACCGTTGTGTTCTGTAATCTGTAGAGACATGGGGTAGTGGGGAGTATTCACTGTGTTTGCCGGTGAAGTGAAAAGGTGAATTTTCGCTGTCTCCTTGGTGTGGACAAACGTGTCGATGACATGGACTTGGTGTCAGCGTGCCTCGGGGAAATCATTATCATTCCAGGTAATGCTGAGTGATGCAGGAAGACTGGAGCGGAGCAGATGTGGGCACTTGTTAGGGACTTTATTTGCCATTGTACCCTTCAACAGACATCACTCCTAATTAGGTCTCCATGGATAAGACTAGGCATCTGGACTGTTTGCTCATGAACGGACTGAATGGTGTCCTTTCATGCTCCCATCGGCACACACACACACATGCACACACTAGTCCATTTCAAGCTTGTTTAAGTAATATTACACTAATGGCACTGACATATCTGTGTTACTGGAAGGCTGTTGGAGCTATCACTCCATCTAGTGGCTGTTTTAACCGGCATGAGAAAAACATGAGAGCTCTGCATTGCACACACTGCACCAGCAGCATGACTGTAGTGCCCCCTGTGAGCTTTTTGTTCCACATACGGCACGTGGCTCCAGTGCTCCGCTGGAGCTGCATCTCTGTTTAACCACAGTCATCCATCAGTCACCTCAGTCAATTCACTTCTTTGTCTAACTATTCATTTGTGCATTGACTCTGCACATCTGTCCAAACACAGAATTGATTTCTCTGTATACAGTTTATGTGCTCTCATAGTTTCACTAGCCACAAGATGTAAAAATCAATGAAGCACTGAGGAGCTCAGTAGATGTTGTGCTGGGGCTGTTTAGCCATCCACAATCTCATCAGATGCAGTGAAGGGCTCATAAAAATATACAGTAGATCCATTTGTTGTAAATACCTGTTCCTTCAAAAAGGTGAATTTTAAAGCTGCACTAATCAGTTTTTCTAGATTTGTGGTGTCTTTCAGGTCATTTTTGATGAAGAAGCTCACCGTCTTAGTACCGAACCGCAGGCACACACAGTTAGCAACTAGCTGGTGAACACAGTGGAGCATTTAGCAGCTAAAGAGACAGATTGCCTCAGGAGCTGGTGGAGTCCAAAACAGCTAAACAGAGAGTGAACATTGGGCTTAAAATCATCAGGTGGATGGAAATACGACTTTGAAGTAACTCTACTGTTGCTCCTCACCTACTGGATGTGTGAACAGGCAACTGTTCGCTAACATGTTTGGCATTGCAACCCTGTAAGGCAATAATACTGCATGCTAGTGTTGTGTTTACAACTTGTTGCACTGCCCCCTAGTGGCAAAAAGTGAATCAAGGTTTAAGTTTGCTAGAAATGCTTTTTCTCCAAATTGACCTTACTGTCTAATTTTATTCAAGAAGATATAGGGTGAATTCGCCTAATGTGGGACACTTAAGCTTAAGCAGGGATAGGTCTTCCCCTTGCAAAAGAAAGTTAATGTAACTGTGGGCTCACACAAGCTGTGATATCATTAATTAAATGGAATGTATTTCAGGTCACAATGGCAAAGGTGAGTAAGGCAGGGAGATGAAACAAGGGAAGGAAAGAAAGAAAGATGGGAAAGAAAGCTCAACCACTGGAAGGAAGACAGAATGAGGGGAGCCATAGCAGAGCTCAGAGAGATTGCTGGGGCTGGTGGAGTCCCACAACTGAGGTTGCAGGGCCTGGAATGTCCCAAAATCCATGCTACAACTCAGGGTTAAAGGTGTGTAGGCGTGTAGACTACTATGGAATAAAACATGGAGCACTATTACAACCCTATCTATTTTATTTGGTGTTGTTTGATTTGCCATTAACAGCAATAACATTAAAGGTTATTTTAGTAAACAGACACGTTTGAAAATTAGCATTTATTATGTGAATTAAGGAGACTTTTAAACAGACCTTTCAGTGTCCCACATTAGGGAAATGACTGTCCCACATTAGGAAATGCTGACTGCCCGAGACAACTTGGCAATCAGAATTTTGATATGTATAGCATTTCTTTTAGGAATGTAATATCAGTATTTTTTCTTTTGATTTTATTAGATCACAACCTGGGGATTTCAGAATGGTACTGGATGTATATTGAAAGTGTTTGCTTCATATCGCAATATAGACCAGAAGTCTGAATTGCAAAAAATGTCCCACATTAGGTGAATTCACCCTACCTACCCTCTTTGCACTAGAAGTATAAGATGTGGCTGCATTTATTGTTAGAATCAGAGAGAGAGTCTTGTGTATTACATGCAACAAGTCTTTGTGGAACATGAAACACTGAATACCCTCATCATCATTATATCAACAAGACCTGTTCTATTTTTCATTTGCTTTATTTACATTTCAAACATGTGAAGCAAATTAGAGGAACAACACAATATCATTCAACATTCAGACACGTGCAGTATCAGTACCATGAATAAACAAAAAAACAAACAAATATGGAATGATTAAGTTTAAGATTCACATTGTAGTTAAGTAAAAAAAATATTTTTAACTATGAAGTGAGAGTAAGGAGTGATGTTCAAAATAAATATTATTAATTCATCAAACTCAGACTTGGAATGTATTCAGATGTACCATCGAGGTAGGTGTTCATGTAACAATCTTCATCTCGCTGACTGATTTCTTTATTCAGAACAAACTGAAAGCATCATTGGCACATTGAGGAAAATGAGACGTAAGTAGTGTAAATATATATACATTCTTTTAAGGAAACTGATAAGTGTCTTCCCTTTGTGTTTTTAAGGCACCTAAAACCAAACATTTACAAATGGCTCTTTGTCATAAGGAATGATTCATGTCTTAAAGCTTATCTGAAATCTACGCAATACTCCTTTAAATCAGCACGCCCTCTCATTTATAAAATTCTTGTGGCAATGACATTGATAAAGTGCTCAATAGTAAACTGCAGTCACTCAGCATTAGAAGAAAAATATACCTCCATTTCAGTGAGTAAGTGTTGTCAGATGCATTTGTTAAAAAGTACCCTTTTCATAAAATACAAGACATCAGCAAAACAAAAAAAACACAGTTGACAGCAGTGCTGAGAAATGATGACAAAGCTGTAGTCCTGAAGAGCACATGATCTACTTTAGATGCCTTTCTACATTCAGGTAAAGTCATTTGAGGACAGTGTCTCTGCAAAGATGTCCTTTAAATGCCTTTGCTCACATTCTTTGAATCCAGTGGGAAGTTTGCCCTGACAATATGTCATACAAGTGGTAGTGCAGTAAGTCACAGACTTATTTCAGTACAGGTTTTCTTCAGCAAGTCCATCTGAAGGGAGACAGAAAATAATATTAGGGAGATGTCGCTTTAGTATCTGTAACCAACAGTAAATATATCAAAGGAAAATAATCAAATCAGTGTTTGGGAGAAACTACCTTGCTGAAGGCCACTCTGCATGTAGTGGTTGAGTTGATGCAACCCAGTGTTTTGGTCATGGCGTCCCAACTGCAAACTGAAGGGATCCATTGCAGTGAAATGCTCTACAGGCAGCGGGTCCTCTGTGATGGTCAGGGGGAGACCAAGGGGCTCCTGCCCCAACTGATGGTTCTCACTCCTGCAGCACAACAAGCCCTGCTGGTAGCTGTGTGGCACAACACCATGGTCGGACATGCTGCTTTTCCTTGTGACCATGTCAAGGTCTTTCAGGATGCTGTCGAACACGCAGTCATCGAGGACCATCTCGTGCTTTAGAGGAAGGGCTGAGGGGTGACGAGGGTGATGTGGCCAGTCGCAGGGTGAGGGCAGGGTGTTAGTGGGAGCAGGTTGGGCCACGCTTTGAAGTGGGTTCAGGGTGTGATGCATAGAAAAGCTGCTGGCCAGGGAGGAGATCTGCTGGGCCAGAATACTGATCTCTGCCTGTTCCCTCTCGCTGTAATGGTTAGACTCTGTGGATGTGGGAGATTGGTTGGGGGTAAGAAGACTGGAATGTAGGGGCAACACATGTTGGGGAACATGATGCACTTGGACAAGGCTGCCCCCGTGTGGCTGCTCTATGAGGCTGAAGTCGTCTTGATGCAGAGCACAGTCTACTGGGCTCTCACACATGTCGGACACAGACAGGCGGTCTGGAACTAATCGAGCATCGGCCGAACAAGCTTGGAAATCATAGGTTGGAGATGAGGAGGAAGGTGGAGAGCGAGCGCTGAGTGCGCCGAGGGCTGCCTGGTCAAAGGTTTGTTCGGCGGCTGCAGGGAGGGAGTCAGAGGGTGATTGGTGACAGGTGAGAGCTGCCTCTGGGTAGGAGTAATAGGAGGGAGAGCACTCAGGGGAGGACAGCAGCTGATCTGTGTATCCATGCACATCCATCAGGAGGTCATGGCTGAGCTCCTCCTGTTGCAGAGGGGAGCTGGAGGAGGCCGGGCTGTAGGGAGGGGTGAAGAGAGCAGGGCTGTCACCCAAGGGAACAGGGGAGCTATCGCCGTGGGAGGAGGCGCACGCCGCATAGTAAATGTCTTGCTCCGACTCCCTCCTAGCTTTGGCACCTGGCTCCTCACTTTGGCTGTTAGACGTCCTCTGCCTTTTACAGCATTTAGTGTTGTTTTGGCTCTGAGCGTGGGGCGCCTGTTGACCTGCAAAATGGCTGGAATTTGCCAGAGATGATGGCCTGAAGGCATCGCTGCTGATTTTCTCCCGCAGATATCTGGCTTCTGTTTCACTACAAGAGCAAAACAATATCGTAAGTTGACGTTTGTGACTCGAAAAACGTTTCTTTCACTGTCAGCTCAGGTGTGCTGGAAAAGTAAAGTGTGTCATACCTGATGATGAAGTTAGTGCAGCTCACACCACGGCACTCAGAGTCCTTGTTAGCTCGAATGTAGATCCAACACCATGACAGATCCTTGCACTGGAGTCTGAGAACCATCTCTACCTGGAAGCCCTCATCTGCTTGCACTGGACGGGACAGAGGAAGCATTCAGGGTTATAATCATGCACACTCACACACTTAATGATATGCATACAATGAAACCAGAGCTCCATCCCTTAATTTACTGTAAGCCTGCAAAATCTGCACAATGCTGAAGAAATTAGACTGAAATAAAAGCAATATTTCTCGTTCTCCTTTTCCTGCATCAACGTGTGCTGAAAATGTCTTTAAGTTCTTTTAAATAAAAGTCTCCTCCTACTTTCATGTTTTTACTGGGTGGGACAAATGCATATGTTCTAAATACTGAGGGGGGCATGTCCCACGTGTCCCCCCCCCCCCAAAATCTACACCTATGATGCAATTTCATTTGTTGTATGTGTCAATGGAGGTACGTTGGTGGTGTTTAATGCTCTGAAAAATACTTAAAATATGTTTTTAGTTTTGTGTTTGGAACCTTGTTTCTCATCTCACTTGTTTCTCAACATAGAACATTTTTTACCACAGTGGATTTTAAACTTACTTAAACTTCTATGAGAATCTGCACTCAGAGAAAGATCTTCAGGGTGGACGAGACTGTACCACGATCGTGCGGTCATTTCTTCTGCCGAGTACCCCAAAAAATATAAAACACTGAAAAAGACAGACATAAACATGTTCATCAGTCACCACTATCAGAACACGTTGATTATATCTGTTTAAATAAAGACTTATCAATGTACCTGTCCGACAGCTGAGTGAAGGTCATGTCGAGTCTGTGGACACTGCTGAAGCTGTGACAGAAGTGGGAGTCCGAGCTCCACAGACGGTTGACCGTGGGGGTGCAGAGGGCCAAAAACAGAGGCTGGTTGGTGGGACAGGCTGAAGAGGAGGATGGGAGAGGCTGAGGGAAAGACTGGAAGCTCCCTCTGACCATCATGGAACAGCAGCTGCCGTGTTGCAGCTTGAAGGCCTTGGAGGTTTGCATACAGCATATAAAGCTCCTCTCTGGAGAAAGATCACATGTCAGTTTAGTCTTTCATATACCAACAGGATAGCAAAAGGGCAAAATACACTAAGTGTGGTTAAAAATGCTACATTTTAAAGTGATATCAGTCTTTAAAGTTACCTGATGATGAGTTGTTTTCAATAACCAGGTTTGATTTAACAATATCAACGTCTGACTGTTCCACCATGTCGAAGAAAGTGTCTCCTTGAAGCACATCTATCTGGAATAATGAGGTTAAACCATTAGTGACGACACAGTAATAAGCAACATAAATAGTAAAAGATGGCATTGTTATAGTAAATAAGACTCACCATTGAAAGGCCGAGATATTCAGCTACATTTTCGGACACATACACCAGCCTCCCCTGGGCGGTAGTGACCAGGATGAAGCCGTGCAGGGCTTGAAGAAAGGCCTCGTATGGCAGAGAGCAGTGTGATCTCTCTCCGGCTGGAAGACCTAGGGGAGGAAAGAGTGAGTTCAGCCTTTGTTACACTCTGTGTCACTCTGCAGGTTGTCACAGCCTTTATCTTTGATATAGTCCCTGCAGTGCTGCAAACTTAGTCCCATTTAGTTTCACGACGACGCAGGTTGAATGTAGATCAGTAGTTCAAAGGTATTAAAGATTGACTAGTGTGAAGACTTACCCTGGAAGAGAACAGACTTCCTGATGTAGGCGCAGATGGCAGCCATGGAGTGCAGGTAGGAAAGACGCTCCTGGTCCTCCTGTGTGATGGGCAACAGGGCGCGCATATTCCTGATCTCATGATTGATGTGGTCCCGTCGGGCTTTGGATGCTCCTTTGGTGGATCTGTGAGAGACCATGGTCACTGAGGTCAGAGCTTGGAAGTTAACTGAGGAAACCAAATCTGGGGAGCCAAAGTTTTGTCTACTGCTGCACTTGCATTTCCAAAAAAAAAAAAAAATTGTGTGAGGTAATCCCTCTCCAAGAGACAAGAGTGGAAAAAAGAAATCAAATGAAGACAAAAGGAGTAAATGGCCTGAACTGATCTAGCCTCTTTTTTAATTCAGCCTGGTGTCTCTTCCTCAAGGGTTCCTATGGAAACTGCTGATATGAGAGGCTGTCGTGTCTGCAGCAGACACGAAGGCTCTCAATAGACTTCAGTCTGTCTGATCAGTATCTGTCTGGGCCCGTCCACAGAGAGCCTGGGGTTTTTATAGCTGCCAGGGCTTCAGGCGTGGGCGTCACACACAAAGAAGAGGCTGGGCTTCTGATGCTCCTTTCATTGCCTTATAAAGTGGGTGTCCTCGGAGCAGGGCGCCCCACGTCACACGGACACAGAAAGTGCCACAAAAGGAGAATTCAATCAGGTTGTATCCCAGCACCTTAACAATGAGGAGCCATTATAATTATGTAACTGATAGCCTGTGGCTGGGGTGTTGTTGTTTTTTACTGGTTATCACAAATACTAAACTAAAATAATATTATACCATAATTAACTTCACAGACACATAATAAATTTCCAGTAGCTGACATTTTAAAGAAACAGGACTGGTGATGTTCTTGCAGGCTGATTCTTCACCCAAGCATCCTGATAGAGCACCAGCTTCATTATTTTTTTCAAATGCAGTAAGAGCGTAATTGTGGCTGGATTAGTATGTATCTCATATAGTGCCAGGCTGCAGACAGGAGAAAACTGGATTAAGTGCTCCCTATGGTGCACGCACTGCAGGCAGCAGAGTTGGGTCTTAATTTTCTTTAACAGCCATGTGTTGATTCAGCCACTAGAGGACGTGGAGCAGAGAGGAAGGAGGAGACTGACCTGAACCTTCTGCAGGAGGCGCCGTGGTGATCCTCGGGCACATGATGAGAGGTGCACGGAGACTTTACATGACATCTGCAGGAGTTGCACCAAAAAGTCATTTTGATGGTGTAGCCAGCTGAGGTGAAACATACAGGTTTACCCAGAGGTGTAAAAAAAAAAAAATGAGATCAAAAATAAAAACTGATGAAATACTTGTGACCCAGAGCAGGCCCACTGACAGGAGGTTAATCCTCTGAGGACTCTATCTCTTCTACCTCTGCAGGTTTGACTCTGGATGATGAGTGTGGAGCCCCTCGAGCTCGTCCCTCCTTTTATAGCCCCAGAACCCGACACCAGTCATCCATCTCAGCCGGCGGGGAAGAAAAAAACAAAACAAACCGGGATCATGTTACATGTTGTGACGCGATGACAGAGCACGGAGAGAGGCGGGTTATATTTAGTGATGTGCGCCCTAAAAATAAGCCGTCGGATCGGACGCAGGATCCGATTCTGCCACTTGAAGTGACCAAGATGTGTTATTAATATACAAGTGTTAAAAATGTGATGTGTCACATGCGTAATTAGCGAATCATTTCAGTTCTATTGCTTACATGTGTTGAACCGTATCCTGCGCAAATATTGTGTTTATTAAATAAGAAAATGAAGTGACCAGTCATACCTGGCACTGACGCTCAGGAAACATTTGCTGTGCTGTTTATTGAGGACAGTTGGAGCTCTTCAGATAAACAGATGAGGGGAAGCCTGAAGTCTTGTGTGACTAGTAATTATCAATTAGTTAATTGTCATGGCAACAGCTTTGATTAAAACATTAACAAACACAACCTGAGATGAGAAGGACATATATATATGTATATATATATATATATATATATATATATATATATATACTTAAGAAAAAGTATGGAAGATTTATTAACTGACCTGACTGAGGCATCAAAAGTAAAACTGGCTGCTCAAGGTAGAGCTAATTTTGACTACTTAATACACAGTTGGCTCTCAACCCAAGGGTCGGGCCCTCCAAAGGGTCATCAGATACATCTGAGGGGCCATGAGATGATTAATGGGAGAGAAAAGAAGATGTTTTGGACTTTCCTCAATTCTTTTTTTTTTCCAAATGTGTGTGAAAAAGAGCAAATACTAGTTGAGTGGGACACTTTATGATAATTTACATTCTGCATCATTTCCAATTATGGTACACATGTTTTAGCCCTTCATATGATATAATTCTAAATAGCTTCAGAGCTCTACTATACGAAAGACATTTTAAAGACAGTATGGATGACTCTTCCTCATACACACAGTGACCCCAAACCACATTTTACCCGAGGTACCTGTCAAAGTGGGACACCTTTATTGGCAAACTTGGACACCTCAAACACATTCTTCATCATCATGTCATGTCTGGTTAAGTGTTAAGTAAATCCTTGTTGAAATATCTAGCTTGCTAAATGTATGAGGGGCACATAAAAAGAGAAGTCAAGTCCCCCATTAGAATGACTTGAATGGCTGCCCCACTTTGCCAGTAACACACTGTTCCAGTTTAACAATACGCCATTGGCAAACTGGGACATTGTCAAAATCACATTTTTATAAAAAGAAGATTATTATAAATGGGATTTTTTAAAAAAAATTCTGATTCACAATGACATCCCATAACAAAATAACTAACAATTACAAGCTATCCATCATTTTTCTATTTTTTATTTTTTAATAACACTTAACATTATTTTCCTCAAAAAGCCATGTCATTTTACTTGTCACCACAATTCACTGCAAGGTTGCTGAATATGGTGTGTCACGACCCTGGAAGTGATGTCATAGCCACAGAACCTATATTCTTTAATCACGTACTTGCTAATGATAAGCTAAGTGTTGATTTTTTAGTAGGCCTAATGGAAATATGCTATATACATGAAAAGATGAAAATTAATAAGCTTAACTGTCCCATTTTACCGATTGTCCCACTATACCAGTATTAACCCATTAGATAACTTGAACTGTTATTTATATGAAACATGTGAGAAGTCCGAATAGGAACTCTGGTCCAACAGCTAACAACGCATAGACACCTGTAACAAGTGGTGTAGTGGAGGGTATAGTCAGGGTATACAGGTTATACCCACCTATCAACCAAAAAGCCACTGAAATATATAGTAGAGTATACCCATTTCCTCCCCAGTAACCTACCTATCTACCTGTTGGTACATCCATCTCAACAACTAGCACTACACCACCGCCTGAAACTTGACACTGTGGGACACCGTGTCAAGTTCTGCCTGTTTCATGCATTGTCTTTTTTCAAGATACACTTCCGTTTTCACAGGAAATTTAATGTTTATATACGCTGATGTGGCTTTGGCTTTATAAATTCACGGGACACAAACACCTCTCTACCGGGTGAAAGTCAGGGTTTGCTTGACCCACCCACCACTCTGTGATGTTAAACTATAATGGCTACCGGCCGCGTATCATACCTACATCTAAGGGTGGCTTTTTTTTTTTTGTCTGTGTCAAACATCGCAAGTCACAACCCAAGTGCCGGATGTCGTCAACTCTGGGTGAGACCGGGTTGCTAGCTTCGTGGTGCTAGGTGAGCTAGCAGTAGATGCACTCATCCCTCTGTGATACAGATGGTGGATGCAGTTCTGTAGAAAGAAAATAGTTCCTACATGAAACTGCTCACAACAAAGTCTGTGGATTATCTTGAGTAACCAGGTCATGATTTCTGGAAAGAGACATTGCTGTTGAGTTTTTCAAATGTATGTTTTTTGGCACTTTGAGCACCACAAGCTGAGTGCCATCTAGTTGCAATATACTACATTCAAGAGAAGGCAGACATCTCTACAGCCAATACCTCAAACACTCTACAACTCACACCAAAACAGTCTAAATGGATAAACAGCACTACAGGTAAGAGGAAAAATGTGTATTTTTGATTTTGAGGTGAACTGTCCCTGGTCAGTAAAAATAATACCACACATTGGGAAGGTAGACATTGTAAAAATGGATGCATATTTTAAGTGCATTATAAGTGTGTTATGTTTCATGAGGCACCATGAAGTTAAACACAACAGCCTGAGCACAGCATCAGACTATAAACCTCAATGTCATTATCATTGAGATCTCAGCAGTGAAACCAGCTTGATGCATCATTGTTTAATTTCTCAACAGATTTCTCAGGCAG
The DNA here is from genome assembly GCF_006386435.1 of Epinephelus moara. Taxonomy (NCBI): domain Eukaryota; kingdom Metazoa; phylum Chordata; class Actinopteri; order Perciformes; family Serranidae; genus Epinephelus; species Epinephelus moara. Next base: position 14,299,537 of record NC_065524.1, read on the forward strand.
TCAGCGATGGCAGTTTGTATTCAAAGGGCTTTAGCTGCGTGTGTGTTAGTCACTCCATTAAACCCCTGTTGGAAGGGAATTAAGCTACAGGTCTGTAAACGTGACGCACTGAGAAGCTGAGAAGCTCGGTCACTCACAAAATTAGTTCCTTTAGCAGATGAACAGATTATATGGGCATCACAAAACATGGCTGCCACTCATCCTACAGGAGTCGCTTTTTCATGGAAAACTACAGATTAAAGTTTGCCTGTGTTTCAGTGCAGGGAAAAGAGGGATTGTTGCTTTCTTTTCCAACACTTTTGCACAAGTTTTGTAGCCACAGGTTCTATCCTCTGAGGGCTCGTGCTCCTTTAACGCGTCTTTTTTCAAATACCCAATTTAGTGGCCACAACAACGCTAGGAGCAGAGAACTAGAACTTGAGAGGGAATTGCACAGGGATAGGGGGGACAAGACAAAACAAATCACTCCGAACAAATCCTCAGTCTGATTCTCAAGGGCCAGTGGGATCGTTTGAGTCCTGAGGGGAAATTAGAGAGTCATTTGGTCGAGTGTCTCCTTGCATTAGCGCCTGTGCTGCTGGCCGAAGCAAGGCTCTGGGGCCAGACAGAGGGACCCAGCACAGCCCTGCTTCCTGTGTGCGGCGGGGCCAGGCGGGACAGGGTGTCTCTGCTGCCTCACATTAAGCTGACCCTACGTCTGTGGCCTGCACTTAACACTGCAGATAACACTGGCTTTATAGCACGGGGCTGGTGACAGACGGGAACAAACTGCCAGGCCGCTACTGGTAGCAGAGGCAAAGACTGGAGCTGGGGTTCAGGGTGAGACACTTTCTAATGATGGGACCCCCCCAAAGCAGCCGCACGCTTCCCATTAGGCAGTCTGAAAGTCAGCGGGGGGGTTGGGTGGCATCATGACTTCAGAGTACCCACTGAAGAAGATGATGAGGGCTATCAGACAGGCCGGCTGGGACAGATTCAGCTCTTTGGGTTTGGGCAGGAAGCAGAAACTAGGGTTCAAAGACCTGGTAACTATTAAGTGTCGCATACAGTAGCTTCAAGAGACTGCACTCCAGTGATAAAGGAAATCAGAGCGCATCTGGCTTGTTTTTTTTTAACCATCAAAGTCATTCAAGTGTTCCTCTGGGTGGAAACATGTAGTTTGTCATGATTTTAGTGTGCCAATTTATTTTGACTTCCATGAGTCTTAATTGAATTTTAGCCTGCTTTTGTAGCCTTGCTCCAAAATAAAAGACTGGAGAAAAATCAAAATGGGAAATAACTTCAACCCTCCATGTTGTAGAGTGTCTGTTCATTGTTTAAATAAGAATCTTTTTGCTTTCCAACCTTGACTGTGACACTTTGGGCCCCTTGGCTGAGACATGCAGAAGGCCCTGAGATCTCTCCTTCATAGGAGCAAGACACACAGGCTTTGCATCTCTTAAATCTTTTGTGTGTCTTTGTGGTCATTTTAAATCTCTCTGTAGCCGTTTTGTGTCTCTTTGTGGTCATTTCAAGTTTCTGTGTAGTTGCTTTGCATCTGTGAGGCCATTTTGTCTCTGTTTATGATTATTTTTTGAGTCTTTGTGGTCATTCTGTGTCTATTTGTGGTCATTTGCATTTCTTCAAGGTCATTTTGAGTCTCTTTGCTGCTGCTTTGCATCTGTGAAGCAGTTTTGTGTCTGATTGTGATCATCTTGAGTCTTTGTAGTCATTCTGAAACTCTTTGTAGATTCTTTGCATCTCAGAAATCATTTTGAGTCTCTTTGTAGTCATTTGTCTCTTTGTGGTCATTTTGAGTCTCTTTGTAATTGCTTTGCATCTCTGAAGTTGTTTTGTGTCCCTGTAGTTTCTCTGAAGTCGGTTTGAGTCTCTTTGTACTTGCTTTGCATCTATGGATTCCTTTTTTTACTTCTTTGCGGCCATTCTATGTGTCTTTGTGGTCGTTTTGAGTCTCCTTGTAGTCATCTTGAGTCTCTTTGTAGTTGCTTTCCATCTATGTATTCCTTTTTTTTATTTCTTTGTGGTCATTTTATGTCTCTTTGTAGTTGCTTTGCATCTGTGAAGTCGTTTTGTGTCTCATTGTAATCATCTTGAGTCTTTGTAGTCATTCTGAGATTCTTTGTAGATGCTTTGCATCTCTGGTCATTTTGAGTCTTTGTGGTCATTTCGTAGTCGCTCTGCATCTCTGAAGTTGTTCTGTGTGTCTTTGTAGTTGCTTTGCATATATGTATTCTTCTTTATCTTTTTGTGGTCATTTTAGGTCTCTTTGAAGTTGTTTTGCATCTATGAAGTCATTTTGAGTCTCTTCCTGGTCGGTACTTGTCTCTTCAAGAATAACATTTTGCTAACAAACGCAATGCGGGCCCCTGGGCCTGTGCCTGAGAGGCCCATTCAGTAATCCATCCATGACTTTGGCATCTCAGAGTGCAAATGATGGCAGTCTTGACCAAATCCGTACAGCTTAAGTAAAGAAACTGAATGTATAGCACATTTAAATTACATACAAATGTTAACAACTCAAATTGTCTCAGATTTATTATTGATACAGTAATAAAGCATATTGCACAGGAAGTCCTGACCAACCTTGACAGTCCCCTCTGAAAAATGTGTCAAATATAAAATAAAATAAAAACGATAAGCATAGGGAGCCTGCACAGTTGTAAAATAAACCCAAATACACTCCATACTTTGTTCTGTTTTTTTTTTCCAAGCATTCTTTGTTGTTTATGAATTATTCAACCATATACTGTAAGCCCTAAAGACAGAACACATTTCTTGGCATGAAATCAGTCCACTCGCGTACTTCTGCTTGGGAAATAATTACTGCTCACTCTGAATGCGTTATAATGAGTGTGCGCTGTGATCTGATGATGCACTTTTCTCAACAGAAGCAGCTTTTTGATAAGCAAGAGTCTCCCTGCTGCCGAGTTGGATCAACTATTTGCTGAAACCCTCTCATAAAGTTAAATGAGAAACAGCAGGGGAGCCTCAGAAACTGCAGTGTTACATCACTGCCATTAAAAATGTATCGCCAATATATGTGGGCAAAAATCACTCGTCATTAGCATCGCCTTGTTGGAGGTAAGTGAGCGACCATCACTGAGGAAATGTGTTGTGCAGGTATTTTATTTTCGACCATAGTGTCTACATTGTCATTAACTTGATATTTACTTCATGTCATAAGCCTGAAAAGTTCTCGACTGAAAATACCATCACCCATAATCTTCACACGCATAAGGACCAAAATCCTAAAATAAAAATGACTTCCACACCACACGTTAGAAAAAAAAAGAAATAAACATCATCAGTTTTGCCTGCGGCCATTTGGTGTCACATAAACAGTTTGATTTGTTCACCAGTAGTTTTTTTTTTTTCCTTTTTTTTTTCCGTGAACACACGATTAGCTCCCTGTGGTTTCACTGCATCAGCTGTTGTATAGTCCAGGGGTACAGAGGAATATCAAGTGTGTGATATGTCCATGTGCATGTGCAGTGTACAGGGCATAAGACTGAGTCACATTGGCACCACCGGTCTATAAAGAAAATTCAGACTTGGTTTGGGCAGGCGAACGTCTCAAACTCTTGAACTCTACTTAGGCAAAAAGCAGCATCGACACGTCTCCTCTCTGTAAGGCCTGCCATGCCATGATTGGCTTTAGTGCAGTTTTCTGGTGACTTCAACCTGCATTTAAGATTGTTTACACTGCTTTACATGAAATTACACAGATTTGTAAACATTTACCATGTTAGGTCAGTGTCATCCAGTCCTGATATTTGCGACCCAGAGCCCTGCAGGGTTTAATCCTGACCAGCTAATCAGAGACTGACTGATACAGATTCAATTCAACTATCTGGGTGAACACAAAACGGCAGCGCACATGGTCCCAAAGACCAGGACTGAAAAACACTGATGCAGCTCACAAGTATGTGGTAACACAGTTCCTATTCACATCAAAATAAATAGGCAGTATAAATAAAATCATTTTGCCTGTATATTCATCCTCACCAAGTTATTCATTTAGATGGCATGTCATATTCACAAGATAAGTCTGGTGATATTCAGATTTTTTTTTTTCCTTTTGTCAACTAATCCCTCAAAAAAGACCAAAAACAACAATTAATTGTTCTAACAAGTATTGTCGGTGTATCCAAAGTCCCAAAATAAATCTTACTCCATAAACTTTCATTGTCCGAAAACTATTAACACATTTTACTCATGTTTAAGTAATGCGTTCACATGCAATCAGGGAGACGGTAAATGGAAAACCGAATATCATTTTAGTGAATGAGAGCAGGACAGTTAAATGAAGTGAGGCTGGTATTGATAATGGTAGATGGCACTGCTGTTCAAAGTTAAATTTTTTTTACTTCTTTGCCGCCCTGCCATCTTGTTGGACTGTTTGTTTTTCCTGTGCCATCCTAAAAGGTGTTATCCATGTGCCGTCTACCGTCTGCCTGATTCCATGTGAACGCAGCACAGCTGTTCAAAACTACAGCGCCCAGCTGTTTTTGCAAATTAATTGACCAAAAGTTGGTAGGGTAGTGTTGAGAGACGGACTAACACATTGTAGGTTTTGGTCTTTTTATGTTCACTATGTTGACTTAATCAAAAATGCAGAATATCACCAGCCTTTTCCTTTAACTCGTGGATGGAGATAAAAGCTTTAAAAAAGACCACCACCACCGCTCTTGTGTTTTCAAACTTTTGTTCTAAAATTTGTAATCAGAATACAAACACACAACCTGAATAAACATCCCCAATTTGACTAATCCAGAGTCATTTTCCAGCTGTGTGGCGAGTGTGTAATCTAATAACAGCCCTTATGCATTTATAACATCTGCTCAGGTTCAGCTTTGCTCGTAGTTGTACACAAACACACGTGCACCCTGTCCTGGTTTTTCACCGCGCTGTGAATAAGCACAGGTCACGAGGAGAGTCTCTGGTCGCTGTAGGATTGTCTATAAGTGGAACCACTACATTATGCATATTAGTGATCATCTCCCTCAACAATAACAGGCAAACTGAAGCAGGTGGACTAGGATTACGTGTAGACGGGACCACGTGCTTACACACATACACAGTATATATTTGCATCATGATTCCTTTCTACATTTGGCACTGAAAAACAAACTGCAGGGTGAGGGGTGGGGTGGCAGGTGAGTCGCACTCTTCCAGTGATAGGACAGCCTTTCTTGGAAGAATACAACAGACAACCACAATTACAAACTTCCCTGTGAAAAGGCTTTTTTTTTTCGGGAGAAAGAAAATGTCTAATGTATGGAAGTCTTATTAAAGACTGAATGATACATGCTATTGAGGGAGGTAGATGGACTTGATTAGTTTTACAAGGCTTGCTTCAGTCGCCCTGCAAAATCAACTTTGAGACACTTACGAGGAGAAAGGTGCTCGCCAAGTTATGATGAAATAGGGAAAAAAGTTTGAGCATTGAAAGCCAGTCAAACAGAACCTTTCACAAGCATAACACCCCAAAATGTTGTACCCAATACTCTCTCACCTTGCAATCAACACCAAAGTAATAAGTTAGCCTCGTCCACTCCATATACGGTGTAATTCACTTCATTTCCCGCAAATGGGCGTCGTAGTTTTACATGGTTTTATGACCAAGTTAGAGCTGCAAGATATACAAACTCATGACCATCTTAGTCTTTATGTGGAACACACGGTTCATGTGTCTCTTGGGGGAGATCTGTTGAGTGTGATATCAGGACGACGTTCTCAACAAAGAGGTTAGCTCTCAAGACCTTTGGCTGAAGTTCTTGTCTCTTCCTGTGCTTAAGATTAGAAGTCTATGATTATCATAGGCTGATTGGATTTCTAGAGAGGCTAGAAAAAAAGACAAAAAAGGTGAACAGGTGTCAACAATTTCTGTCACGAGTAACCAGTGTCCCAAGGGTTAAAATATCCTCAGACACGAGCGAGTGCTCGTGGTGCCCGAGGAAATCATACGCAGGATATTTTGGTCAGTAATGAGTTTTCACTTGGAGAATGTGGAAAATAAATCCCGTACAGATCCAAACTCTACAAAAACAGTCCGCCGGAGCTCAGCTGATTAGAAAGATAAAAGCTTGGTGTCCTGAAACAGAGCAAGAAGTCCCGCTTCTGTTTCACATTCAGCAGCCTCAGCCGTGGGAGGAGAAGATGGGCCTGCTGATGTTGCTGTTGGTGGTCATGGCTGCCAGTTCCCACCTGGAGTGAACAACAGGGACATTCAGAGGCAAGAATCTCAGGATAACTTCACAGAACTGGTTCAGACCAAAGAAAAAAGTTATGGTCTGCTTTGTGTTCACAATTATTAGTCCACACTGTAACTGGACCATAAATACCATACCATAAATAGTGACCAACAAATAGAAATGGGCATTTTGTAGCATAATATTTTGGGAGGATAGTTACTGTGTGGTCTCTACGTTTCATCATTTCACTCATTCTTTATTCAGGAGCTGCTACAATAGACAGGGTAGGAGACAAACACATCACACCTCCGGTTTAAGTGTCTTTCACTTTCTGATGGATCAGGGAAAATTCTTGCACTTGTGCTTAGGTACGTATGTGTTACCATGGTTACCAAGTGATCTTGCATACATAGAAAGCAAAAATAGAGATCGCAGGTTCTTCAGGATTTTCAGGATTGCCTTCAGACTGCAGGCAAATCAGATTTTTAAAATCAGATCTTGAAGACAGACTGTCCGCACTGTTGTCTGCAAGTGATCAGATCGGATTTGTCTGTCCACCTCACCAACCTATCTACATGGGCTCCTGTGGTAATGAAGTCAGTAACTATATTGCAATGCTAGTGACACGGCTTTCCAACACGGACGCATGAGAAATGGAGGTCTGTCATTTTGTCCTCCAAACAATTTATTTTGGCGTCAGCGCTTCTATCACTCTGGTTTTGACATCATCATTGTGTGTTATGTTCAAAGATATTCTGAAATCCAATTTGAGCGGCCAGACAGAGATGCATCTGTAGAAATCTGACTGGAATGGCATTTCATCCACCTCCTAATGTGGTTTGGATCACACTTGCAAAAATCATTTCATGTGTTTTTTTGCTGTCCAGACTCTAAAATCAATCTGGAGACAATGGACCTTTTTCACAGCAGATATTTTGACTTGTCATAGTAGGAAAAGCACAGGTGAAACTGATAACATTAACATGACAGCTCAGTTCCATTAAGTGTGCCAGTAAGCTTTACCAGTGAGCCAGCATGCACCATACCAGGACCTAAATTCACCTGTGCTTTTCCATACTATGACATGTCAAAATGTCTGTCTAATGACAGATTTGGGCTGGCAGTCTTAAAAAAAGGCCTCAACACCCTAGTATGCTCCAAACAAAATACAATTACATCGGAATTGCTGTAGAATCTTGCACTGTGAGCATACTGATTTTGTTTGAAACGTACTGCTGGCTATAAGATTTTAGGCACAGCTGATGTCTTTGCCTCATAATCTTTTATTCAATTCAACTAGAAAACACACTTATATGGTGTGAAATATCCACAATGCTTGAAATCTACTGCGATGACAGTTAATCAAGCAACTGTGTGACATTTGCTCTCACCCCCCTGTCCGAGTGAAGGGCTATGATGTGGACGAGGATGAGGGAAGGCCCCACTGTAACACGAGAACCAGGAGCAGGGGCTGACAACAGGGTCTAGCGCTGACCTGCTGACAGGTCAGAGGTTGAGCTCCAGATTGTTATCACTGGCTCTGGTTTCACACTCACTCCCTCTCAATTGCTTTGTTCGTTTTTTCATTGCGCGCGCGTGTGTTTAAAAGGTGAGAGTGGCATTGGAGCTGGGGATGCCAGTGAGGGGCAAAGGGAGTTAACCAGAGTCTTGTGACCCTGCTGGAAACCCTCCAAGGGTTAGAAACACAACTGCAAAGTGGGGAGTGTGCAAGGTGGCAGTGACAGTGTGAGAGAAATGAGCGGCTGAGAGGAGTAATTAGTATCACGTTCCATGGGGTTCATTTGTAAAAAAGAAAATCACATTAGTGCAACCCCTCCATTCCAGATGCACTTGTCTAATGAGTCTATTCATTAAGGTTATTTGAGAAGAGGTTATAGGCCTGAAATGGAATGGCTGTGTGAATATTATTCCCTATGAAGCAAAATATTATGGTCTGTATCACTGGGAAGGATAACGGAGGCTGGCACGCAGTAATTACTGAAAACATAATATTTTTGGACATGTATTTTGCTTTCATGGGTTCTATTTTATGTTTTTAGCTTTGAAACGGTTATTACAACTTGCCAACCCTGTGATTACAATGTCACAACAAATCAAAGTGGGGCTCTCAAATTTTTTGAGTCTCTCTTGCATGTCGTGTCAAAATAATTTTAAAAGTTGTCAAAATCATGTATAATTATCACACTTGTTTCTTTAAGCAACTTTTTCTTTATACTTATGCTGCAGTGTTTTTAAAAATCTCAAAAGGTGCTACATGTTAAATTCCTACCTGCTTGCAACTGAGAATATCATTCTTTGCATTCATTTATTTATTCTATTACTTCACTGGCTTTACAGAAAGGAAGTTGTTGTGTGGCTGTATTTGTATTTATTCTATTTAATGTAAAAAAAAAAATAAAGCAGATAAAACTGGTATTCATATTTTTGTCATTTCTAAGACCTCCATGTTTAACATGATCTTAGTGTGTGTGCATGTGCATGTCTGTATCCAGTCACAGGAAAAGCTGAGCTCTTCTACACACCCGCAGCTCAAGCAGCCAGCGACAGGAAGTGCTGAGTAAAAGACAGTAGAATTGCAGCAGTGTTGACGACTATTGTTACATCCTGTCTGGCGGTGATGAAACAGAACCATGGCTGTCATTAACTACACAACAAAACATAATGAATAGATAATTCAACAACCAGCTGTCTAACGTAGCAGGTTAACTGAGAGATTATTTTTTCTAGCATTTTTTTGTTTGATTAAGCAACAGTGATTTGGGGATCTGGAGATGTGAAATGTTGCAAAGCTGTTAATTCACTTTGTGTTCTACTGGTTCAGAACTTCTGTGTTTGGCATTTTTTTTTGATCAGTTCATAAAAAAATACAGGCACTGTAAAGTCCAAAGACGCTTTGGTAAGGATAAAAATCATTTTTCAATGGCACAAAATTAATTGAGAACCACATTGAGACTGTACTCAGTGAATTGGGTTTTGTCAGCTGGACTGTGATAGCCAAGAAGATTTGCCTTTAACATTTTTAGTTTCATCATGATCGTCTGTTTTTTTTCCGCACACAAACCTTAATGCAATGAGTTGATGATATAATTACACACAAATTTTCCATGTAGGGTCTTAAAGTAAAGTCAGACAAAAGCCTGAGTAAGACCTACCGCTGGTTAAATGAGGATAATGAGTCATAATTTGCCTCTTTGACGAACAGCCTCATTATTGAGAGAGACAGTGGTGGCAACAATGACGAGCATACTACAAACAGCATGAACAACAATATGTCAATTCTATGAGCAAATAGCGCTAATGTTTGAGAAGAGGATGCTTGTCTGACCTGATATCATGTGGGAGTCCTGACTGCTCCAGACTGTACTGAATAACAGCTATTTTGCATAACGTCTTCAAATTAGGGCCTGAAAAGAAGAGAGTGTAATGAGTCATAGGCTGATCAGAGACACTAATCATATCCAGAATATCCATTTCAGCTGTGGGAATTCAAAATGGATCCAGGCAGTTTAGATCTAAGAATCTGTAGATGAAAGGGATTAGATTTCATCTCCGTGGTGGAAAAATCACCATGTTCTGTTCGTACCATAGCCCAGAAAAACAGCTGAAACAAACAGTGTTCATGAGGACAAGCAGATCATTATGATTCCAGTATTAAATCATCTAAGTACACAAATCATCTTATCACAAACTTCATCCCAAGTATTATCACCGTCATAGCTGCTCCACCATATGTTCAGTGGTAAACAGTGTGAAGGCACACGCGACTGGCACGTGGAGGCATATGCCACAGGGGATGCCACTGGGTACTGCCAGTCCCATACGGTCCCTGTGTAAACCCACCTACACAAACTGTGACCTGACAGCATTGCAGGCTACCCCAGTGCAAGCAGGAAATGGCTATATTTGGTAGTGAATGAGACGGAAGTGTCCCATGTGATATCATAAAGCAGGGCCAAGGCCAGACATAAAAGGCAAGGTGGGAAATAAAGCAGTGGAGTAGAGAAGGTATTGGTTCTTAAACATTTATCAAGATGACCACAAGATAGCTTCTTCAGTCTTATTTAAGGTGGTCTAAAATACTTAGATACCTTTTTAAAGGGGAAGTTCACCCCAAATCAAAAATACATATTTCTTCCTACCTGTAGTGCTGCTTATCAATCTGGATTGTTTTGGTGTGAGTTGCTGAGTGTTGGAGATATCGACCATAGAGATGTCTGCCTTCTCTCTAATATAATGGAACTAGATGGCACTCAAAGCACCAAAAAATGCATTTTAAAAACTCAACAGCAATGGTTCTACCCAGAGATCACAACCCTGTTACTCAAGATAAACCACAGACCTTGTTGCGAAGACTTTAATGTAGCAACTATTTTCTTTCTGCCAAACTACACCTGCCAACTGTATTACCCCGCAGAAGGAGGCGTTCATTGACTCTTGGACGAGAGGCTCATATTAATGGTCTCCTTCTGAGCTGAGCTGTAACATTAGCTAGCTCAGAGGTGCTCATGATTTCTGGAAAGAGACACTGATGTTGAGTTTTTCACATGCATTTTTTGCAGCTTTGAGCATCACGAGCCAAGTACCATTTAGTACCACTATACTGGAGAGAAGGCAGACATCTCTGTAGTAGATATGTCCAACATTTGGCAACTCACACCAAAACAATCTAGATTGATAAATAGCCCTACAGGTAAGAGGAACAAATGCATTCTTGGTTTGGGGTGAACTATCCCTTTAGGTCAGTGACAAAGTAGCACTACATGCATGTATTTTTGGTGTGAAATGTGCCTTTAAGCTAACAAAAGAGACGTGGATATTGACAAGGATACTTACTGAAGTCTAAGATATACAGGTCTGAATGATCCATGAGGTTAAATTCATCACCCATTCCTTGCTCTGGACAGGGGCTGTGAAGAGAACAAACACAGTTTTTGTAAGAACTGTGAACAAAAATATATTGAAACTGACAACTTACAAGTGGTCAAAGCTTGAGACCTTTCCAGGAGGACAACAGTAACTCCTTAAACTTCCTGTCCGTTATAATGAGCCACAAAACTTGCCAAGGTTGTATTTGCTACTCAACTGTTTAATGGGGAAATGTTATTGTTTTTCCCCTGGTTTTTCCTGGAATTCTCAACAATTAGTTACCAACAGACTCCAAATTATTTACCTTGCCATCCATCCTCTTACCATCTTTCTTTAATCACTAAGGTTTATAATCAGGGAGCCACAGGTTATTCTCAAAATACCAGTGCTTTCAACTCAGTGCTCTGCTCTTTTTATCATGGGCTGGCATGATTTAAGCCCACAGGAAGTGGAGCACTGCAGTGAGACGGCAGGCTGGCCCGTGCTGATAGTCTCCCAGACCTGTGCAGCCGTTGATATCACTGCACATCTGTTTCCTGCCATGGCTTGACACACACAACTGTGACACACCTGGTGCACCACAGCTTAGAAAGCCTACTCACTTCAGTCATAGTCTGTGTATCAATTATCAGTCAATTAAAATGCAAACCCTGGCTTCTTGGAAGGATACAATAAAAAAACACAAGTCAAAGTAACAGCCTGTGGGAGTTCAACTTATATCTTATGGATGATTTATTCCCACAAGGCAGTTAGTATATTCCTGTAAATATACTCGATGCACATCATTGCTTTATATCTGTAACAACAGTGCACCAGGAGACCTGTCCAGATTAGTAGATAAAAATGCACTTTACAGTTTTACACTACCCAGAGGACAGTTTCAGCCAGACAGGTGCATTCACCAAGCACTTCAGTGTCTATAAATATCTATCATGGAGAATAACTGAGAGACTTTGTTGCCAGGTTTGGTCTTTGAGCATAGCTTCACAAGATGCTATCTGCTATGCATGGAATGGCAAGTGACTGGCATGTGTCCAACCAAAGACTCCATCAGACACCACTTCAGTACTGCTGAAGCAATCTAGCAGGAGCCACTTGTTTTGAAATGCCTGGAATTACATTTATTTCACTTCCCTTTCCCTTTGGTCTTTTTCTCTCTTCACTCCTGCCCCAAACCACCCTCTTGGTGAACACACAAAAAACTCTCTCCTCCAGTGTCTCCCTACCCATCAATCTCTATTCCTCTTTCCCGCTGTCCTCTCCATCGCGTCTCCCTTTGCTGCGTGTTCAGGATGCTGTAAGGGTTTTACGTTGCTAATCTTCCCTAAACAAACATGGTAGTGGCTTAAAGCGGCCAGGAGAGGTGCAGAGCACGAGTGCAGTCGTCCCAGGGGGCCAGCTGGGGAAGTCATTACGCCCCCTGCCCCCCAAGAGGTGATCCACCCGGGCTTATAACACGGGCCTTTATCAGAATACACACAACCACCCAAGCTCCCCGTCATCATTAGACCTCCTACTCCTGGACTTGCTGTTCATTGTTGGCTGTAATGTTGCGGTGATGATTAAAATGGAAGTTCTCAATTCTGTAATGCAGCTGTAAGACTACTGTTGAAAATTATAGATTGCTACAAATGCCACTTACATATCAAACTTAATTAAACAATATAATAATAAAACAAACACTAAAACATCCTGTATAAACTGCATGAGCACGGGTCAGAGACTTTCATGGTGGCATCAAACCTTACTGTACATTTGTTCCTTTGTGGTATTTTTTAGGACTTAGAAGTCTGAAATGTCCTGACACACCAAGCAGACAGTCAGCTGTTGGATGCCATGTGAATATTATTACGCATCTGTGTCCAACAACTGCCTGTAGCTTTTGCAATGTGCCTGTCATTATTGGCTCTAGCTGGTCCTTATCAACTGCTGGTCACAAATTCAGCCTGTCATCTTTCATGAATTTGGTTTCACATCTTGCCAGCATATTGAATATTCACTCCCCCTGCTATGCCGTATTATGAACATCAAAATTCAAATGTTTGTTGGTTACATTAAATACTGTATGTGTGGAAATGACACTGACATCAGTCTGTCTCCGTAACAGAAGTAATGAAGAGCAGCATCTCTATCTAAAGAGCAACACTGCAGTGGCTGTCAACTACTGTGCAAGCTCACATGGAGAAGAGGGTATAGGCCTTGGATGCTGACACGTGAAAGGGTGCAGATAAGAGGATGCTACAAGAGCAACAAGAGACATGAAGATTGCATCCCCTTGGACGAGGCTTTCTCGCATGCTCACAGATAATGTCGGCCTGGGTGTGAAATTCAGCAGAACATTAGGGACTGGTAATGCTTTATTGATCATCGCAAAAAGGCAAAGCCTGAAGGGGATCATAGAGGCAGGGGAATGAGGAAAAAAGGGTGGTAAATGGTGTCTAATACACTGACAGTAGTTGGAAGCGGGAAAGTCACAGTGTGCGACTTTATGTGGCATCCTGGTGTTTGATGGGTTACTTTGTTACTTGATCAGCAAAGTAGCACTATGTGTGAAAGTGCTCCTCCCCCTGCAGCAGCAGTGGTTCTCAGTCTGAATGAGGCCTGTGAGTGATGCTGCTCCCCCACTAAAAAAACACTGGTTGCTATTTCAAACAACACTCAATGAGGGTGTCTAATCACCCAATTGCCAGGCCTTTGTAGCAACGCACTGCCTGCTCCACCTCATTATGTTCCAAACTTGGGTCCCAAAACGGCAGAAGAAAGAGCTGAACTACAGTGCTAAAACTAATGAGGGAACGACACAGAGCCTGGGAACACTGCAAATTGTCTCAATTGTCCAGGAATTTAACTGCCAACAAATCCTGTAAAGCACTTTCACAGACAGCTACAATGCAAATGAAGTGACAAGAAAACGACTGACCATTGGAGCAACAGCTCTGCTACACAAACACTGATGTTAACAATATATCTGGAAACCGTCCTGTCGTAGGCATGTTTTCAGTGGCTTCATTGGCCATATCCTCATTCTTGGAGTGATATGATCTGCATCCCTTTCCTTTCTCCACTTCCTACTGAACTTTGGTCCTTCAGAACCATGTAGCTAACAGGAACTCATCGCACACTACAACTTCCTACAGAGCACCTTATCAGGATGGCCAGACATGAAATCAAATTATGTCAGGAGCACTTTGGAATTAAGTGAAAATACTTGAAACAGGCAGTGGTACTACAACAAACAAAAAACAGACAGCAATTTGTAAATGACTTCTAGATTAATGGGTGACATTAAAAAACAATTTAAAAAATACAGGACTGTTGTCATGCTCTTGGCAACTGTAGAAGGAAAACATTTCTCTTTTGACTGATGTAGGATTGGATGAAAATCATGTATCACAATACTGTTGACCAACTACCTTGATATTGATATTGTAAAGGTATTGTAGGGTTGACTTTTGGCGTTTTCAAGAAATACTTACACAACGACATTTTCGACAAATAGTCATCAGTAATGAGGGTATAATCACTAAGCCGGCAAGGGCAAATAATAGAGTAGCTAGAACAATCTGGTAAATTCAGTTAATGCCTTTAGTGTAATGCAGCCCTTACAATGAGAAAAAGACAATACTTGTGATTTTCTAGTATTTAAAATCTAAGATGATATCTAGTGTCGTGTCATGATATTGATATATTGCCCATCCCAAGATTATAGCAATCATTTAGTGATATAGCTGCAGGCATAATGACACACAGCCAGCCAAGTAAATTACTGCAGATAGCCACAATTGTCTGCTAATATTCAATTCTTCTGCCCATTATTTTTACTGTCAGATTTATTAAATGACAAAGCCTACAGATATGATCTGGTGGTAGGGGTTGTGTTAAAACTTTGCAACAATTTTGGAGCTAAACTTTCTCAAAGAAATCCAATAGACTTAGTTATCACAGATCAATAGATTCCCGTCCACTTCTTTTGCCTTTATCTCGACTGTCTCACCTCGTCTTACCGAGCTATCTGTGCCCCCTCCTGGGCAGTGGCTGGACAGTGGATTAAGACCTGTACTTGCCCAGACCTAAGCCCCATGCAGAGGGTGATACACAAACTACAGCTGGCTCCCAGAGAGAGACGCCTGGCTTCAGATTAGACAGAGGAGATGCCAGCTGCTAGTGAAGCATGCATCTCAAATTGCAACCCCTGTGGACAAAATGTAGTTGGACTTGGTGGTGGTATTGGAGAGAAAAATTGGTCCTACAAATCTCAAGCAAACAGTCCCTTTTATCAAGACAGGTTGTTATCAACCTAGCTGCCTATAAAAATGAGGAAGAGGACATTAAATACTGTTTCCGGACCTTGAACGCAGCTGTTTAATATACAGGGGGAAAGTCTGAAGTGCTTGTCAAGTGCTCCTCTATAGCTGGCAGATTCATTCTGGAAAAATAAGTTACTTCCTCTATAGCACCAATCTTCACCTGCAGCTGAAGCGTCAAGGTCAGCCACATAACAGGAGACACTCACAATAGAAATACTGACAAACATAGAGTCCTGCATGTATAGTTGAGGTTCATACTGTCTATCAGAGTAGCTCATCAGATACTTTTTCAGGCCAGGTAATTATCTCTTTATACACTGCTCTTTTGTTGCTACGAGTGTTTGCTGCCATGTCAATATGATCACTCTTTCACTAACAAAAACCTTGTTGGGTTTGAGAAAAGTTCATTTCACTGTCAAGAAGTGTCGTTTAATATATGACATGCTAACTGCCAACAAACAGCCTTATGTTCTGTTAAAACAGCGGACTGGTGGGCTATGATCAGGGTGTCCACACGTATCAAACACTTAATGATTTTTAAGACATTTTCAAGATAAGTTTCAACCAAATTTAAAAGTGATTTTTGGACAAATCATCTTTGTTAATTCAAGCATTGCAGGTAAGAATAAAGGTAAGTAGTATGTATGTGGTCCTGGCAGAGGTAGGCTTTACATAGGAACACGGTTATTAGAGTGCGTTAGGTTAATCTACATTTGGCCAATAGGTATGTGTTAAAGGAGCTATATGTAAGAAATATAAAGCAAATAGTCGTAAAATGCTCCTAATATGTCACAGAGACTAAGGAATAATGTTCATATAACATACTGATCTCACCGACAACAATAGTACAGCCATAATATTCGTTTTTAAAAAAATATTTTACGGTCTGCAAATCATGTTTATGTTTTGAATTTGTGTTTTGGCCTGTTGCGCCACCCACCACCGTCTACCAGTCACGCAGTCAGTAGAGTCTCAGTATCAGTTACAGTTACGACTGAGCTACAGCAGCACGGCAAGCAGCATTAGCAGTGTCCCGGTACATAACATTAGCAGCCGGTTCCTCCGCTGTATGCAGCAGCAGCGTTAGCAGCAGAGAAGCCGGACTTGCTCAAATGGTCCGCCGGAAAACCGAAGATCAGGGACGCGGCCCTGCCACGGCAGCCGCCCGTGGGCAAACAAATCAGTCTCCAGCGTGCCGCTGTCCAGCGACCTCAAATCTGTAGGGGGGGGCAGACACAACCCGAGGCAGTATTTTGAATTTGATTGCAGTAACCGTTTTGGCCACATTCTTACATACAGCGCCTTTAAGTTAAAAGTCAGTATTCAGTTCAATGGCAGGTTTAAAAATTTGTAACGTCAGAAATGTGGACTTTTACAGAGAAGAGCTTAACTCATTTTGACAAAAAGAAATTAAAAAAATAGATAAATGAAATTAGATTTAATGTCTGTGGCAATTAAGACCTCATATTTGAATGTAAGACTATTTAATGACTTTTAAGGTCTAACAGATATATATGCAATTGAATTTGAGACATTTTAAGACTTTTTAAGGACCTGCAGACACCCTGTTGATTGTCCTTTTTTATTTATTTTATTTATTATAGCATGGCATTGTTTCAAAGAGGGGACCTAAAAAAGGGGGTATAGTTTGTGTTGACAGTAGTAAATCACAAGTTAAACTACTACTATTTAGACATGTGAATTTATGTGGACAACGGTATCACAAAGCCTCACCTGTGCAGGCTGTTTATTTGAGCTGCTGTGTAACACTCAACCCTATGACACCTTAACATATACAGCCTGTTAGTGGGTTAAAGAGGGTTAAGATGCAGATGAAATACTATCATGAGCTTGTCTTTGAAGAGTAAATCACAGTGATGCTGCGCTGCCCCGAGGTCCTGTCCCGACACGTGCGGGATGCCCTGTATCCTGTTGGGGTCACCTCCACTGTTTGACAGGCTTTATCTCGGGCATACTAAGTGCACACACACATGCATACAGACAATTAATAAAGGAAACTTCTGCAGCCTAACCTCTGACACTGAAGGCCAAACGACAACATGTGTGTGGCATCATAATCTATGGAGTGTTGATAGGCATGTTTCAATGGAGCCAAGTGCTACACTGGGAGATCTGAAGACATCATCGGGTGCAGGAAGCGCTGCCATAATGATATTTAGATTTAAGAATCAATGAAAATCAGAACAGGAAGTAGGGGTTTTCAAGCAATGCCTGGCAACAAAATTAAATGTTTTAAAATTAGTTCTGCCTCCGTCTCATGTTGTGTTTAGTCTAACATTTGAACTGTCAGGTTCAACAATGATAACACTAAGCCACACTTTAACCGGCTGGACTATCATAACAGCAACCCTTTCAGTCATTGATAAGGAGAAAAATGGCCTTGTAGGTGATATCGAGGCACCAGGCTTTTGACCCTCATGATCTACTAAACAAAATCACTGGACTCTGCAGAAGCTCTGCAGCTCAACAACTCGCTGTTTTGAAATGACCAGTTGAATTCCACGCAGATTAAATATCACGGTGAGATTCTGGTGGATTTAACAAGAGGTTTGGGGGTGGGATGTTTTGGCTACCAGTGAGATTACCTGCTGTGTAGTCTCCCTCTTGCTTAGAGTATAGCAGCCACACACTTCCCTACCTGGGAACTTGACATTAGTAGGACAACTGAGACATAAAATCAGTTTGACTTTTACACTGAACTAAAATAGCATGAGGTTTATAAACAAACCCTCTCTAATCTTATATTTAGCATAATTCATCTATACTTAACAGAGTAATGATTCAGCAATAGACCGAAACATAAAAAAAAAAGAGGCTCAATATTTGGGGCATAAATGTTTCTGCATCTAATGTTAGGAATGGCGTCAGCATTCTCTCCATCTTTAATAAATGTACTAAGCAACTGTGCATATTGTGTGTGCATATTGCCAAATGGAACACATGCGTTAAGGCTGGCAGGGCAGAGCAACCATGTGCGTGTGTATGTGCACCACTCTGACGTCAGCCCTTCAAGAGGAGCTGTGAGTCATTAAGTCATGAGAATACACCAAAATGCAAACACACACAAATGGCACACCACAGCGGAAGTAGGAAATCTCAGCAGTGACCTGTAATTTGACTAAAAGTCTGATACAGGGAAAGTGAATCATGAGCATTTTGATATTTTATTATGGTTAACATAATTTCTCATGTTGGGAAAGACGACAAAACGTCAGGGAAAGCATTCATTTAAGATGTTGACTGCAGCTGTGCCTGAACTGAAAAGAAATAAGGACAGTAAGTGTTATTGATGAGAAGCACCAGAAAGTAGGGCCAGTCAATATCATCCAACTGTGGAGCTACAGTGCCAGCAGTTTTGAAACTGGGTTTGCAAGCCTGTGGTTGGCTGTGTGTTAAAAATAGAGCTGGGTATCGTTTAAAAAAAATTAGGATACCAGTACCAATACCAGCACTCTTAAAGTGACACTGATACCAGTAGAGTACTGTATTTGATACCCATTATGTGAATGGAGTGGCATCTCAGCAAGCTGAACAGCCAACTCCGTCAAATCCGCCGCGATCTACTGCGCCATACCGCAGACTGTATGGGTTGTGGATGCTACGGTAGTGGGCCAAACACACATTGCATTAAATTGAAGGTTGATGGTGATTGGCTGCGAGTAAAACCATACAAATGGTATTTTTTTCTAGATCTAGGTGCAAAAAGTATCGAATGCTGATATCATGAAGGCACAATACTACTTGGTACCGGGTTATTTGGTTGATACCTGAAAGGTTGCAGCGTTTTCCATAGAATTAGAATCTATGTGTGACGGTAGCTGACAACAGGGGTACGCTAACTTCCCTATTTATTTTTTTTCTTGCCTGTGTTTCCTTGTGTTTCAGTCTGTTTCCCCTCTGAATTTAGAGGTTTTTGAACTCTAAACGAGTTCATTTTTTCCATCAGTCGCAATTTGTGAAGGTTTGAGTAGCGGGGTAATTATCTAATTAGTCAATCAGGGCTGAACAGATTGACGGATAAGAGGAGCAGCTGCTGCGGAAGCAAGCTTTTAGAGCCAGCACGATGAATGGTTAGGTTTAACTTTCACTTCGCCTGGTGCTCTGCTTCTCCATCTGTGACTAGAGCAGCTAAAAACATGGTGGCAGATGTTTTAATTGCGGCAGGCTGCCACAAATAAAGTAATGTGTGGGAAGCCATGTAATGAGTACCGATACCCAGTCAAACTTAAGAAAAATACAGAACCTATTAAAAGAAAAAGCTGCCATTATAACACTCATTGCTAGCAGGTGGCACAAATGTTTAAACTGCAGCAGCTATTAGTGTCTTTGCCTGTAGATGGTAAAAATCAACATGTCTACATTTGCAGACATGTACATTTTCTGTACCACAAACTGACATGTTTAAAACTTATCTGACCAAACGTTACTTTTATACTTCCTCACCATCCTCTCAGCTTATGAGAGTGCAGATGATGGCTTTGTTTCTTATGTCATTGGATTACATAAGGGTCACTTTACCTGGCTCTGCCTAAGCACAGTAATGACATCAAAGACACTCATTTATCGCTTCAGGCCACTGTGGCATTGTTAGACCTAAAGTGACAGCCACTGGTCCCTGCTTCTCACAGTGAAAGGCAATTACAACGCCTTTGAAGATCACTCATTACCAACAGTCCACATAAAGGTGCTAAAGGGCTGAAAAGGCACAAAATCTCAATTCTCTAGATAACTGGGACGTGTTCCATCTTAACATTTACCACAACAAAAAAGTGAGTGTTCAGTCACAGACCGAACACAAAGAGATGACTTGAATCTATCAATATTATGTTCGTCAGAGAGGCATGAACACCTGTCATGAGATAAATATATTATTTACTATAAAGAATATGGAATACACATCGTCATGTCCAAGTAGTTCAAGGGCCAGTGCCAGAATCCCCTTCACAGATTCCAAGCTGTCTGCTCCCAGCATGCCAAGCTGTCATGTCCTTGCTTGCATCCTGCCCCTCATAGGATGCCCTGTTCCCAAGCTTAAAATGCTTCCCAATTTAGCCCAACCTGGGCTTGTCGTAAGCATTTATACAAAGAGTCTGATGAATGCCAACAATGACAACATACACTCAGCAGGAGATCCATAATCTGTGTGGCACTGTCATCATGTGCAACTCAATTTTAGCAGTGTTTGATTCCTCAGAAGGTGAGAAAAAAAGTTAGAAATGTACAGGCTTTAGCTCTTTGCCTGCATGCGTAGGTGAAGGTCAGTGCAGGTGGACTTAGTCATGCACGGGTCGTCCTTCGTGGGGCAGTGAGCAGGTCTCGGTAAATGAATGTAGCAGAGGTGCTGAGGGTATATCAAATTGCACTCCGTGAGAAAGAATGCTCCCTAAGGTCATAAATCAGAGATGGGGCAGAATTTCACGCCTCTCTGCAGCTCAGCAGGCCTGTTTACACTGACGTAAGTGCCAGTAATGCCCAGCCTGTCATTCACACACGCACACTCTGCTCATTTACCCTAAAAGAAGTGCAAGTGTGCACCTAAAAACAAACTCACATAACAGAATATCAGGCGTTAAATCCTGTTTAATGAAACCAGCAGCGCTAAAACAGAGAAATCCAATGTTAGGGTTCATTCAATCTCAATCCAAGCATATTCTAACACCAAACACTTGGAGATAATACAAACCCATAATTTCATGTTGTGCCTACGCCGGTCTCTTTTTATTCATCAGAGTTTATATCACACAGTTGATGTTTGTTTTACAAATGTGTTTAGTGTTAACACACCTCAGTATTATGTCCAATTCGAAGTGTAAACCCTTTGAAAGCAGAGGGCTCTTGGACTTAATAGTTTTAGTGTCCTTCACTAAAGTAATAAATTATCCCTCAACAAATTCCTGCAGGTAAAATAAATATCATAAACTGGGAAAAAGTTTCAACAGAAGGGTTCTGTTTAGGATCAATATGAAAGGACAACTAACCAGGAAAACAAGATTTGGACCATAAATTTGAACACAATTTCCTTTGGCAGACCTACCGAAATGAGAAGCCCCACAAAAACAACACCAGCAAAGTGTCCAGCAAATAATTCATGGTGGCATGTGCAAGCATTTGTCAGTTGCATTGAGACAGACACCAATAACTTTTTAGCCCTGTTAACTGCCCTCGTGTTGTTAGGTCATGCAAAAATAAACACAAGCAATGCCTGGTTTTAAACCCAGTGTTCACACTAAATTAAAGGTATACAATGGGAAAAAATGCTTAGTCAAATCTATATTCATGTAAATCACAGGAAAACTTTCTTGGTAAAGAAGAGAAAGCAAACAAATGAGTGTGATAAAAAGCTGCTTGGACTGTTTGTGTGTCTTAGTATGTGTGTGCACGTGCTTATGGGAGTTCCTGTGTGTAAGAGGCTTAAGTGTGCTCATGTAAACAACAAACGCGCAGTGCTGGTCAGGAGAACCTGTGTGGCCAACTTGCTTAGAGCCTGCAAGGATCATGCTCTAATTTGTACAGTAACAGGAAACAACATCTTGACTTAAAACAACAAAGCAACTGCTGAACAACAAAACCCTCCACTTTATAAATAACACAAACAAACCAAATGTCCTTCTTATAAAGATCCTTGGTGTGCATTCACACATATATATTAACAGCTTAATGCAGAAAATTTCAATTGGTTCCAGTTTACTTAAAAAAAAAATCTGCCCTGAAACGTTTAAACAGGATGTTGGAGATACTGAGTGGAGTTTGATTTCTTCCTCTGCTCAGCCGGCACCCTCCATCATTCCAGTGACCAATGACACTCCCTTTCCAACCCAAGCCCTATCTGCTCACAACAGGAAATCATGACTCCTCTAAACCCATCCTGGACTAATCCCAGCGAGAAACCAAACAATGCATAACAAATCTTCAAAAATAAGCATCTTCTAAAGCCCCTCGTCTCTTATAAACTTCACTGACTTTTGACTGCTAACCTTTGCAAGCAACAGATTTGGTTCCTTTGAATTGTAATTACTGATGTGAAAATGAAAAGTAGTACATGTATTTATATGAACAGTAGTGTTGTACTGTTCCCACTGCTCGAGTATACCGTCCTATAAAGCACTTTGTAACTGTGTTTTGGAAAATGCTATACAAATAAAGTTTATTATTATTCATTATCTCCAACAAAAACAAACTCAGCAGCATCACATACACTGCCTCCATAATCATCTGCCCTCCCATACCCAGTCTATCAGATATGAACGTCAGAGCCATCACACGCCAAACAATAGCAAATGACAATAATCACCCCTCAATCTACATTTCACATTACTTCTGTGTGTTCAGAGATGCAGGACTCCTAAATGGAAGACCTTGCTTTAGTAGGAGTTTTGTTCCTTCTGCAATAGCAGCTCTGAACAATCTGCCTCGCTGACACTGTTGTAAGATGGGATGAATGAATGCATACAGAAATTTTGTGTACAATCTATATCTGCATGTTGCCGTGTGTATATCTGCATGTTGCCGTGTACTGGATGTGAAAACAAATATCTCTCTTGGACAATAAATCTAAATCTAAAATAGAGGAAGTAACTACATGAACAGGTTGTACTACAGGATATGCCAGAATGTTTTATCATTAAATGACAGCCTAATTATAATTATATATATGCTAACAGTTGAAAAATACTTATGTTAATGACTATAACGCTGCTGCGTAATGGGTGAATCAAGATTACACTTGTGTATTGGGGTGTATTGCTCCCCATGACGTGGTGGCAACTGGAGCAGTAGAAGCAGAAGTTGGTCTCTAGGACTTGAAGGCCTGTAGACGTAGTGGGGCTGAGAGGACTCTTATCCACAGCCTCCTGATCCCTACTATCAGGTAATCCCAGTGGGGTTTGCCTGATAACACAGCCTTGCTGATAACAGTAGCCCAGGTCCCGGGCTACACTGGTCCATGCTTATGCCGTTAGCTACCTCATTACTCTACTGGCTACTGGCCTATCACAAGCCCGTCACCGGCCCAGTGGCACCTTACCAGCTACGATCCCCCGGCAATCACTACTGTCTTACAGCCAACAAGGGAATCATCACAGACTGCTGTCTACAGGAGCCAGAGCCTCCATTTGGCATATTGGAAAGGGGGGAGTTTTTCTCAACAAACTGTCTAAAACTTGTCTAGAGAGCCTGTGTTTCTTAAAATTTATGATGACAAACAATGACAAACGTCAAATGTGTAAGCATTTATGTGTTTGCAAAGAAAAGAGTTGGCAACATTTAATCTCTAGCCAGCACCTGAACATCTGAGGCAGTTTCTCTTTCCATATTGCAAACTACTGAGCTATGCGTTTATCTGTCAGAAGAGTTAGCTTTTGTTGACAGAAAGACCATTTCACCTTTTTTATTATATCTTTGCACATCTCTGGAAATAGCTTGTCCCTGAAAACTAGTAGCTTGGTATTTAATATGATGGCTCCAGTGTCTATATCATTTCTCAGGAGCTGGCATTTACTATGCAGAAGTAAGAGTGTGGATCCATGCAAATACAATACAAAGATATTCTCATGGCCAGAGGTGTTGTCAGCAAGTATGTAGTCAAACAAGTTAGGGTTAGCAGAGGTAGTTGCAGATTCCAAAGTTGGAGCTCCAATGCTGATGGAAACATTGTGTCACCTTAAAGGGGAACACCACCTAAATTAAGAATTCCAGTTTGTTATTTTAATGGTCTGGGAAAGTTCAATCAGTATTTGTGAACATGAGCTGCTCTCTCTCAAAGCCAGAAACCAGAGAAGTAAGTCTCAAACTTGTGATATAGGGTATAAAGTCTGAAACTGCTCCATAGATGATGAAGAGGAGACTGATTTTGTGTTTTCAGTTCTGAAACTGAAAATGTACCCATGTACTCAGAACAGTCCCCTGGGTGCTCTCAGTGTCATCAAGAACATCTTTCACCATTCAATGTCTGTGGAGCAGCTCCAGACTTTATATTCTATGACATCACAAGTTTGAGTTTTAGCACTCTAGTTTCTGTATTTGGGAGAGTTGTTCATGTTTACTGATGTTTTTGGACCATCTTAGACCATAGGAATAACATGTATGAAATCTGAAAATGTGCATAGTTCCCCTTTAATTAGCTGTTGGATACACTACTTCCATAGTAATTCATTGCAGCTTTCCAATGAATTACTAATTTGCATGTTGAAATTGTTGTTTTTTTGAGAGGCAAGCCGTGGTCGCTGTTTTTAAACTTCAAGTTTAAAAATAAACTATGCAGGATTTTCCTAGAGAACAATGTGAAGACTCATACAGAAGTAATCCCTCTCAGTCATTACCTATGACCTACTGGAAGTGTGTGGCAGTGTATTTTCCTGCAGAGACTCTGCCCTCTGCCTGTATTTTCTTATTTTCTGTTTTCTGGTGCTTTGTGGACGTGTATCCCCACAGTGCTCTGTCGGGGGTACATAACAAGGTAGCAACAAGATAGCAACCAGGGGCCGGACCATAAGCAGCAGGCATCCAAGAGATACAGTGTTGAATACCGCAAAAATAGTGGGACAAAATGCCAAACAAGAGTGGATCTGGGGTTGGCTTTTATTCTCACTTTCACTCTCAAGTGTGTTTACAAACAGTAACTGACAATCCTGCATAGTATACCTTTAAGAAAGCATTGAAAGTCTGCTCATTGTTCTTTGGTCTGTCGTGCTTTTTTGTGAAATACAGTACTTGTAACCGTTAGTTTCCAGCTCCTTTTTGAAGAAATAGACACAAAGATGTAGATAAATCTTAATTCTAAACCTGCATGCATGCTTTCTTTATGATAAATGTCTTCCTTAAAACATCTGGATGCACCAACAAGCAAAAGTTTCCCATACAGTGCCTGTTTCAACTGTAATACCAAGCGACAATGACTCTGACAAAAATAAATGCCATGCTGTTAATCATGATGGGTTACCTGACTTAAGTTTCACGTTTTTTGCAAGTTGGTTTTCAAATCCTCCTGAAATTAATGGAAACCAATGGTGTCTGGGCCATTTGACAAACACATTCTTCATTCGAAAAACTGAAAATATGTTTCACATAACAAACATTGCAGGCTGTCTTTGCGTCAGAGTATATCCAACCTTTTGACTTTAAGATATTTTGGATACTGCAACTGAGAAGCTGAAAGCAGACAGCCCATAATGAGTGGTGTCAGCCTGCCACATTGAGCATTTAGTTATGCTCTCTTTATAAGAAAACAATGGCTCAGCTGGCACACAGTGGTTTATTATCATGTGTTGTCAGCTTAAGCTTTTATTATGCACTCCTCCGTGTGGAAAAGGGACAACACAAACAACATAAAAACAACTGTACATTTGAACGCTGAACAATTCAACAGGGGGATCTACGATTGCTAATCCACATTTGAATTGCTTGCCCAAACAAATTATTATCTGTATGTGTATGTTAAAACATACTGTAGTATCTGTAGGAGTGTATATGCCTACATGCATGTAACTGTGTCCAGCTATGTATCTGTATTTTCCTCTTTGTTTCCTTCGGGGAGGAGGATTATTCAGTTGACAATGACTTAGCAAGTTATTTTTGCAAAATGTACTCAAAAACAGAGCACATCAAATGAACTACTTCGAAGGTGTGTGTAAATATAAACATATTCTTTTGGTGAAATAAAATATATAAGTAATGATATATTATAAATAACTAATAATGATTTAACTAAGACTTAAAGAGCTAAACTCAAAGACAAATTTACGATTAGATTTGTCACTGGGGAAAGCTAACAAAGAAAATATTTGGAGCATCCTCAATTACAGAGTACAGATAAACCCTCAGATATAAAACTATGTGAGTTTTATAGTGTAGAGAGAAATGACAGTTCAGATAGTAATATGTTGTGCCTCACCTTGTTCCTCCAAAGAGGATGATTCGATCCCCAACCATACAACAGCACTGTCGTCTCCGCGGACATGGGCCTTTCCCCTTCGGTTCTACTTTCTTCCAGGAGAAGGCTTCTGCAATGTGTACACACAAGACACGAATAGAGTTGCGATAACAATATTTAGACAATGATGGGAAAGCAAGACTGACTCTTTCGAGGTGGAAGACTCTCAGTAAAACTTCAGATTACATGCTCACTCTAAACAGTTCAAAAGAGGGATCTTAAGAATACAAAATTTGATCTGTGTGGGCTACATCATAGCAGCTATACAAACTCTCAGCCCCTTAAAGTTACATAAACCTACAGGTGCCTCCCATTGTGCCCGCAGTTCATTCAGCTTCCTGCTATATCTAACCACAAACGGGCCAGTTAGTAGGAATTATGGACGTGAGGACAATGATGAGGACTAACATCATCAAACATGAATACAACTGTGCTGACTGGATTCACAGGAGGCTGAGTTTTTCAGTCATACCCAATTTATGCAATCCCAAGACCATTTAGAGACCCCAGTATGCAGAAATATTTAAATGGCAATGCCACTTTTTCCCTTGCCAAAACTTAGCTTAAGTTTTTTGTGTTATTTAGCCAGCATGACATGGTTGGTACCGATGGATGACTTCACCTGTCTAGTGTCATATGATACCAGTGTCTTTGCTCTAGCTTTAAAAACTGTTTAGTTTAGCTGGTCTGCCTAACTTCTCATCTTTGCTGAGTTCAGCTGTGCCTGTCCTACCTGGTGCTTCTTCACACCTTTCTAAGCCAAAAATTTGGCTATTGCCTCTCTGCTCCTTTCATTTTCTGCTTCTCTCTTTTTCTCCCCTTTTCTTTTTTGAGCCCCTGATTTTTGGAGAGGCATTTTGACATAGCTAGTCAGGCTGCATTTCACTTTAATATAGCAGCACACGGGTGCTCTTCACATCTGACCCCCACTGTTATTGTGAAAATAGTGCTGTTGAAACTCGACCAAGCCATTTTTACAGTAACTGCAGGGGGTGGGGCATCAATTGGCAAGTTTGAATGTATTTTAATGATAATGATAAATGTATTTATAATGTAAATTTATATATCTTGTATTGTCAGGGATATAAGTGAGTAAATTGCTGTACTTGATTCCTTTTAAGGGTCAGCCATTGACCTTTGCATGGGCCATTCTGGGCCTTGGCTGGTGTCATCCGTATCCTTTTACCCCCCCAGATGGCAGGCCTGACCACAAACACAAAACCCAGGGATAAGGGAATGAAAAGGAGGGACTAATGCACGAAAATCAAACCTAACCTTCATTTGAACAGAAAACTGTACATTTCAGAAATAGAAACACATCCTCTCTTCTGCTCTGCTGAGGTGCAATATGAGTGACGGTGTTGAAGCTCTGTCACTTGTTCCATATAAGGATAAAATGTGTAGTCTCACACTCTCAGAGCCAACAGCATCATTGCATCTCTATAGCAACAGGCCATTCAGACTTTGTTGAATAATTGGGACTATTATTGAGGTGCTGCCATCTAGTGGAGTAGCAAAACACAGGTTTAAGAGTAAGAGATAAAAGACTTCACTGTCATCCGTCTATATACAATTCAGTACAGTAGTTACAGAAACAAAATTGGGTGAATGGATATCATCACATAATTCAGTACAAGACTCTCCAGCTGGACAAAAAAAGTTCATGCATAGTACTTTATCCATAAATATAGTTCGATAAGCTAAAACTGGAGAGGTTAAAGATCAGTAGTGCTAGCAGCACTGTCATGATACACATTTCATATATGCCCACTGTTGCGGCTGTAGCTTCAGCTGATGCACTATGGCAATAGATTTTCCTAGCAATGACTGTCATAAAAACAGGCAGGAGGAGGGAGAAAACAGCTTAATGCATTGGATTTCAAGCTGCTGTCAGGCCCCATACTCAAAACTTTCACTCTTCCGTAACACAAAGGTAAATCATCATACAAAGGCAGTCGAGGTTGTGTTATCTAAACAGCATATATTGACGATGAATATACCCCAGGTGTGCTGAGTGTGACAACAGCTATGACAGCTATGCGTTCGGAACAAAAGCAAAAGGGTTTCTTCCCCAAAACACTTAAACTGACTTGAGAATCAATCTGGCAACATTTGTACGAGCCATTAAAGACTCCAGAGACGGAATTATTGTACGTTTTTCATTTTCTGGGAGGAAGACAGAGTATCTGTGTTTCATTCTCAGCATAGTGGAGAGGAGCAGCCAGCCACCATCACTAGACTCACAATAATGCAATGGAGGAGGATTGTCTACATGACTCTCGACAGAAGGTGGAGGAGGAAAGTGGGTCAACACAAGTAAGCACTGCCGGTGCTGCATTTGTTCTATAGGGGTAAACAGCCATCGATGCAGGTAGATCATAAACAAAATTACTATCCATTAAGCAAAGAAACGCGACCAGGGATAACACAACCAGCAGCAGTGCTATACACCAACATAACACGCTCTCACAATCTGAAATAAACAAATGGTGAATCACCTGGATTGAATTTCCAGAGGTCGTTGAAGTGCCGGTCCAGTCTGGCATTGTATCCTCCAAATATATACAGTTCCCCGTTGTAGGAAACTAAACACAGAAAGGAAAACAAAAAAATGAGCCAATTTTTATGGTCTATCATGCAGGTCAATGACATTTGCAGCAGGGTAAATAGAACCTTGTGAACCAGTTAACTTCGCTGTATTTGTTTAATCAACCTGAGCAAAAAATGCAGTCTTGTACTAAATAAATGAAAATGAACAACATTGTTTATACTCTCTCTACACAAACGATAAAAAACAAATCATGCTTGAGAATGAAACAGAGAAAGGTCACATGGGGAAAAGACTGCCATTTGTGCACAAATGAATCATCATAGTATGAAAATTGGGAAATTACTCCTCATTCCTTCCTCTTAAAAACATTTTTTCAGACTATTCAAAAAAGACATTGTGCATTAAATCTTTGAGGAGACAGAATAAGAGTAACTAAGGATACTGGTCTTCTAAAACACAATGTAAGCAAAGCGATGATCACAAATCTGTTCAGCATATTGATTTATGTGTGTGTGTTTGTGTCTTACAGGCTGAATGACTCCTGCGTCCGTCTGGCGATGGCTGTGTTGAAGGGGTGCTCAGCCAGCAGTTGGTCTCTGTGTCGAACACTTTGATCTTGTTGCAGTAGATCTCGTTGTTGGAGTGGAAGGGACCGAAGCGGTCCGCCCGCCCTCCAAACACAAACATCTTTGTCCCGATGATGGTGGCCGAGTGGAAGTCCCTCCAGCGTGCCGGAGTGCCCTGCAGAGAGAAGACCAACAGATGATGCTGTGATTGTTATACTTTTACCTTCCATAAAATTTCAGAGCAGATACACAACAGAAAACAGGAAGTAGCTAAAATACTACCTGCATTCTTGCATAACCTGAGCTAAACCTCATAAACAATGTCTCCAAACTTTCACAGCTCATCATAACCCTGGGTATAAATCTTCATCTTCACACTGGCAAAGATCAGGCTTCATGAGCAGCAACTTAAGGTAAACAGCGCCATCTACTGGACCAAGTCACCAACTACAACTCCACACTAAAACCAAACCATTTTTTTAGGAACTACCAGCCTTTCAAAAATAAGGTATAGCAATAGGGGCATTGTATAAAATCTAATGGGAACCATCTCAGAATAATAATGCAGCTGGCACCTTTAGTTAGTAGAGAACTATGAATATAAAACAAATATACAACATTGAAATGTGATCTGTTTCTATTGAATGAAACTGCCTAACAAAGGCAAGCCTCCCTATGCATTTAGCCATGATAAAGCCTTTCATATGCCTTACTTTCCAGAATGCGATGCCATTGTTTTCCATGAATGCTATGCAGGCAAGCAGGCTCTTTGACTTGTTTATAAATAGAGCAGTGGGAAAAGAATAAAATCTTGTAAAACAGATGATACAAATAATGTCCAAAAAATAACCACTGTTATTCAAACGACTGTGCTGGACGTAACATACAGAAAAAAGGTTCTGAGTAAAAAACACAGCAGGTAGTTTTGTTTTCCAAAAGGAATGCAACACTGAGAGCATGCAGAAAAAAAGTATTATTCAGTCACGTGTACAACTAAATCTGCAAGCACCAAGCTGTAATCTCCTTGATGACAAAATGTTATCAGTTAGGTAGAAAACACTGAATCTGGTGAAGTAAGTTTTCCTCAACCAGTCTCTAGTTCACCCTGGGGACTGGGGTCTATGTCTAAAATATACTTTACAAGAGTTTATCACATGAGCATGTTGACTGCATACAAACACAAATGGCATTTCCCAAAAGGGGAGTGTATATAATCCTCTGCAAGGCTTTTTGTACTTGGCCATCTACCAGGGAGCTGCATTACATTTCAGTGCCTTTGTATCCAGCCAATCTGACCAGTGAGTGCTTGTGTAGCAGTACTGCCAGCCGCAGTAATAACCAATGCTTTGTTGATATCCAACAGTGCTTTGAATGTAACTGAGCATGTTGCCAGTTCATTCTATCTTTGTGTTTCCTTGTGTCTATCTTTATTTGGACTTGAATATTCATTGCAAGACATTCTCTGTACAGGAAGCACTTAAAAATATAATTTCTGAAGAATAAAGAACTGCTGGTTTTAACTCACCCTGGCATTAATTAATGACCACACCATGGTGGTGGTGTCCAGCTTGTGAATGTCATTTGAGAAGCAGTCAGCCTAAAAAATAACAAAGGAGATTAATTCAATCGTGTTTTAATATTCAGAGAGCAAGTCCCACAATGTAGAGGGATGAAGACTTACCAGCTGCTCATATCCTCCAAATATATACATTGCTTTCCCGAGGACACAGGACGAGTGCCCATCCCTCGCCCCTGGAACAGTCCCCGAAATCTTGGGTGTGAACCATCTGTGGGTGTCTATGAAGCAGGAACGACCAGTTTATATTAACCCTAAGCACTCTTGTGAGGGACTTAAGCTCTCATTTTACAGTGCTGACATAATACTTCATCGTGTAATGGAAAACTATCACACATATTAGCAGGTGTTACAGCTCCCTAATGTAAAAACAGTTTTCTCTCTCTTTTGCTATCATGACCTCAACATCAAACAGGTGCATCTCAAAGGCAATCCAGCCTCAAACAGTCACTTAACAGTGCGAGTTAGATGCAGGTCTACTTACTGACATCAAAGGCATAAAGCACATTGCAGGCCCCCTCTGTGTCATTACGCCCACCCCAGAGGTAGATAATATCATCCAGCAGCACAGCTGTGTGGCCATAGCGCATATATGGCACTTCACGGGCACGTTCATGTCCTCCCGTCCTCACTGGAGGCAACTTCATCCAGCGCAAAGACACTGAAGTACAAAACAGTTAAGAGAGGTACATTCACTCAAAACACAGTTGAAAAGAACACATTTATTACATTCTGTTTTATGTTTGCGGATGTTTAATGGACTACAACCTTATAAATGCAGGAACATTTTGTCAAAAGAAATTTAAAGAAAATAAACTGACAATATTAACTCAAGACAAACCTCAATGCCAAAATAAATATAAATGATGATAGCTTCTTGTTGAAACGCAGTTGTTTTTCCCACAATAAATAAGAATAATATTTATCTGTGAGTGCCAGTGTTCGGTTTGTTTTGATCCCTGTGATAACCAAAACACCTGGTTCAGTCAGTGTTCAAGATTGGGAGCTGTGCATGCTGCTATTTCTCACTATAAATTACATATAACTACAAAAACATACTGCAGGTAACCTAATCTGTAAACAGTCATGGTTAAGACAAGTTTGTAAAAGAATAGAAAATTAAGGGCTGCAATAAAATTTTGGAAATAAATATGCAATAGATTTAAATGTCAGTTGTAATATTTCACTCTTGCAGCTGTGTTACCTTTAACCTTTTGTGCAGTGTGTCAAAATGTGATTGCAGTGTGTAACATCTGGATGAAATCCAAACTGCTGCTTTGCCAGTTCCCTTTTTACTTATTCTGAGGGGCTCACTACAGATGGTGAAAAGTGAAATGTCGGAAAAAATAGACAAGTAAAGAAAAAGGAAGGAAATCAAAGGACTTTAGAAGACAGCAGGCTCTGCTGTAAAATATACATCAAAGAGAAGGAGCACAAAGCAAGTGACAGGATAAAATACTGAAACAATAGCTAAGGTGGTCCCGTTTCCATTTCAATCAGCCGAAGGCATCTTT
Organism: Epinephelus moara; assembly: GCF_006386435.1. Taxonomy (NCBI): domain Eukaryota; kingdom Metazoa; phylum Chordata; class Actinopteri; order Perciformes; family Serranidae; genus Epinephelus; species Epinephelus moara. Next base: position 14,332,080 of record NC_065524.1, read on the forward strand.
ATCAAGGTTTAGTGCTACAGATCTTTTCATGGTACAGCAATGGCAGGTAGGCTCAAGCTACTTTAGGAAGTTGTAAAACCCTAAAGCAGGTGGCTGACCACACAGTGGGGGAAAAATGTATAAACTGGGTTACTAGAAAGAAAATTAAGCAGTTTTATAAAAGCTGGAGCAGTGAATTTAAAGAAAACACCTGTGTTTGTGAGATAGCAACGGAAAAACAACAAACAATGAACAATTCTAAAACCACAGTGGAAAGATTGGGTTTTAATCGCCAGCTGTAATGGGTAACCGTTAAAGCGGTGAAGGTTCAACAAACTCTGAAATACTCTCTTATCCTTTCAACATACTTTTAAAAACAAATATTTTCCTGCTTCATTTCAGATAAAAACTGGGGCATGAAAGTAGAATGCCTTTTCACCTACATAGAAACAGAGACCAACAGCAGATGCGTACAAATTTAGACCATTTTACATTAACATGTGTACTGGGTTCAAGTGTGGTGCTGATATTAAATTCCAGCACTTTATATCTACAAGTCAGAGTGCTCTCGACACCTGCAAATTATATCATTTTTGATTTACTGATGTTTTTTAGGTTATAAAATTGCAACAGGATGAACAACTGAGTTCCCACAATAGTTACATTCACTGTCAAGAAAAACTGCTGAAAACTAGAGATCACTTTCAAAATTTATACAACTAAATTCTATAATTTTCCACAAAATCTACAACCAATGGGATCCCTCAATATGTATGCATATGTATGTGCATATATATTCACTACCTACCTGTGTTGAAAACATGCACATCAATCTGACGGAGTGTCTCATAGTCCTCCCCGGAGCAGTAGCCTCCAAAGGAGTACACCTTGTGTCCCACCGCCACAGCAGCATGGTTGACTCTCCGCGGCCCTCCTTCTAGGTGCACTGACCAGCGCAACATTCCACGCGCAAGCACCTCCGTGACTGCGAGTCCTTACACCATCACTTTGCCACCCGCTTGGATCCCATCAAGCCAGTGCCATTGAAACCTGTGACCAAAACAAGAGAAGTGGCACTGCTTAGGAGAGCAGTGGGGCAAACTAGGAGGGGCAGTTGCAGAGAACACAAAGGGGCACTGTTTGTCCTCTTGGGCTAAGAGTTGCTCAGCTCTGCTGTTGCTGACAGGCTGACAAGCCCCTGTATTATCTAAGCTGGGAGGGTATTTTAAGAAGTGATTAGACCTACACCTACCACTCCTCTTTCTTTCGGTTCACTCTCATCCCTGTGACCTCCCACTACTCTACAAACATTTTAAAAATAGAATCATATAAATATATGTGCACCCCTTTTGGGCAATACCATACCAATAAAAAAATGACTATGAAAATTGTTACAAACAGCTTAAGTCGTCTTTTAACACCAGTGAGGCCCTGTTAGATTACTGAGGTGTTATAAAGTGAGTGTGTTTTTAATGTTATGGAGAGACAGCAACAGTTAAACTGTCATTTGACAAACTGGGCAGTTGGGTTTGCATGACTGGATAATAAAATATGTTTGATGTAAACTGAGGACACCAATGGGTGCATCTGTAAAAAGGTCTGCAGCTCAACAGTACTCCCAAAGACAGTTTCCAACTCATCAAGGGCAAAATAAGTCTAAATTACCAGGGAAGTATTCAATCACTATCCATGTGTCTTGCAGAAAGCATGTGAACCTGTCTCTTGCTAGACCCTGTGTGCCCCTGCTTAATCTGTCCCAGTGACTCACTAACTCACTGACCTCCAACCTTTGTTTGCACTTATAAATAAACCCCCCCAAGACCATTCAACACAACATGAGGAGCAACACAGGCCAGATCTAGGCAACAGGCAAATGTGAGTTGTAACTTTATTGGAGTAATCGTTTTGTCTCCTACTAATTGTTTTGGAGCACGTTGGACAAGCTGCCATGTGAACTCAAGACCCCACATGGAGTCAAGTGACTTCTCAAAATGCAAGCACAGTCACAACCTGACTGCCTCATCTCTGCTACAGTAAACCGGTTTCTTGCAGTTGTTCCTGCATACATTAAATATCAATTAATGCTGTTCTCATCAGTCTTTATCATGTAGATTTTGGGAAGAGGGGCATGTTTATGAGGGCTAAACCTGGAAGAAAGCTGTTTCCACACCCTCCTAACCCACTGAACAGGATAGTGTGGATTTCATAGCATTAGCCACTGACAACTTGACCACACTGGCTTGTAGAAAACGGATCTAGATATACATACAGGAAAATCGATGTACACTGTTACTACTGCACAGGTCTGAGTTGGCCATGTGTATTGTAAACACACAGATAGTTGATTAATAAAGCTAATCTAGAAGCGGTGACATTGACGGTTACTACAGTCCAGTCAACGCCTCACACACTAGCTAGCCGATGTTAGCTGTGAGACAGGAATAACACAAACCCGTGAGCGATAGCGACTGGCCGCCAGGGTCGCTTGTTTCACAACATCAACTTTAACAACAACTGTGTCATGAAAACAGTGTGCCTACAACCAGCTCGTTGATAAACGCATGTCCAGGAGGAGAGGCTGTTGCTAGCTAGGCTGAAGCTAATATGTAGTAGCTACCTAATTTAGCTGGCTAGCTAACGTGAACTGATAAAAACGGCCGGTAAGAGTTAACACAGCGGCGTTTATTTCCAACCTTGGCAAAGTTACGAAGTGGTTAGCTAGCAGACAACAATATAACAGAGGAATATAATGTCAGTACCTTCGGGTCGAGTCGGTTGTGGTAACTGGTGTTTAGACCATAGAGAAGCAGTGCTTTCCACTGGGAGCTCCTACCGACTCCCTCGTGACGTGTTGGGAGGAGAAGCGCGTCCGCTAGCACCCCCTGTCGGCTGCTCTCATCCTGGAGAAAACTTCACTCAGCACCTTGTAAGGGAATTTGTGATTATTTTTTTTTAAACTACCATTTACAAGAAATACAGGTTAGTCTTCATGTCTGCATATTTTTAATTGAAGGGAAAACATTGCTCAGGGAAATGTTAACCGACCTGTTTTCAATCTGCATGGCCTAAACCTGTTAGGGACTGTTATGTACTCCACAGAGGAGGGAAGTGGCGGGGGGTGACTTTATTTTTTGGTTTTTGACTATCATTCACTAAAAATACAGATTGGTCTATATGTTTCCAGATTTTTCATTGAAGGAAAAACGCTGCTCAAAGAAATATTAACCGACATGTTTTCAAGCTGCATAGCCAGATTAGACCTGTTAGGGACTGCTCTGTACTTGTGGAGGAGGGGGGTGGCAGGGGTGGCACTTTTTTTAGTATGTTGAGCCTCCCTGAATCTACAAATATTTTCTTTGAGCCTCCTTGGTGACTGGCAGAAAATACATGACCCTCTCCCCTACTATAAATTAGCTATTAGATTTTTAAAACTTATCTTCTGATGTTTCAAAATTAAAAGTTAAATTTGAAGATGAAATCCTGGAATTGAAAAAACCTCTGTTTTTCATTCTTGTCATGCATGGTGGTTAGTTAGTGCAAACAGTTTGTTTTGGGCCACATTTTTATGAAGAATAAAGTGATTTTGATGAAATATTGCTATTTTAAGATCAGTTTTTATTTATTTATTTATTTATTGTCAGAAGCGTTTATCGCACATTGTGGGTCCAGCACATTCTCACTCTGATCTCGTCACATATTGACGTTCGCTCAGTGACTTTCTACATCGTCCACATACAATGTGCAAGGTACCCCGGGTGCGGTGGTTGTTGACATTCTGGGACGCTGTATCAAGTTCTGCCTGTTACATGCATTGTCTTCTTTCAAAATACACTTCCGTTTTCATAGGAAATTTAACGTTTGCATACAGTCTCTTTCAAAATAAACGCACTACCTTTGTACAACACCGCAAATTGTCATTTTTTTCTCTTCAACAACAAACGCACAAGGTTGGGTTCAGGCAACAAAAACATGTGGTTAGGTTTGGACAAAGGAACAGGGTTTGGCTTTGGAATCTTCCGGGACTCGCACGGCTCTCTCGGGTGAAGGTCAGTGTTTGTTGGACCCGCCGCTGATTTCAACGACTTCAGGGTGAGACTGGGCTCAGTGGGTCTGGAATTCATGTTTTCTTTAAAAATCTGCAGTGAAATAAATACAAAATATAACCATTTAAAGTTGTATGCCCCTCCCCTAAGACAAAATAAAAAACATAAAACCCTCCTCAGTGCTCAAAAAATTATCTGATACACCTTCCCCTTCTTGCAACCCCCTGTCCTTATAAATAACAAGGTTAACTAGGTTTTGTTGGCAACTGACCCACCCCCTACCCTGTGTGTATCATAGGGTTACAGCAATGTACTGTGAAACTGTATACTGTGGTATGAAAATTGATGGTTATCATTACATGTGCATTTGCTTATCAGCAGTATTGAAAAAAGATGCAACTGGACAGAGAATATATAAATCTGTAAATAATAAAGTAAGAGATGACTGAATTCCATTGAGCTGCTTTGGTTTCTGGGTCTGGTGTTGTACAGACTGGTTTACTGTCACAGTGACATGGACTTACTGGGACACTCAAACAGGATGGAGTCGTTGTTGATATTAGTTATGCCTGTGCTTTCTTGCTCTTCATACCACAGATATTTGTCTGCTGAGAAAATGGCCTCAACAAAAGCCAGCTTACACAAAGTGAACTTGAGACATTTGGGTGGCCTTGGGAGTCTGTGGTCCCGGGGGGAGTACCCACTTTTCAGTAAGATACAAATATGGAGTTTAACACAGTGATTTCCAACTGGAGGGTCTTGTGAAATACATGGTTCTTTTTGCTCCCCAGACCTCCCCTTAGAGAAAAATAATATTTGGGTAAACTGCTTATCACTCACATCCACATTATGGCCCCAATCTGTCGTCACGAGTCAAAGAGGTTGGGAACCACTGTTTAAAGAGACTAAGTTAGTGAAGAAAGAGCGAGCTGATGAAACCTCCACCCACTTTGTTTATGTGTGACAATTCCTGACACACACACTATAACATAACCGCAGCAGTAGATGGCGCTGTCTCACACGTTTTGAATTGCTCATGAGTTCAGCAGCCTGTCAAGGAACCAAACACAGCCTCCTGACAGAGTGTTTTTAAGAATATAATCCCTACCCTACTATTATTGGTAAGATAACGTGACCAGATGATCCAGTTGGTCTGGTTGAGGTGCACTTGGGTAATGCGCTTAATAACCTGATGACTGTGTTGGCTGCTCGCCTGCAACTCGTGAGGACTTTCGAAGCATGGTCAACTACAAAGCAGCATCCCTGGAGATCTCAGTGTTTTAGTGCCAAGTTGCTCTTCAGCATGGTGAGCATACTGACACAGACTGAAACCCAGCTCATCTGGTCCAAGGCCAGTGTATTTAACCACTAAATAAGCCTAACCATCTCAATTTCTGCGGTCAAATTAGGATTGTTTTAAGTATGACTTTATGTTTAATATAAAGACACGTCCTCCATCTTGTTAGCACTACTTTCAGCTCAATGCTGTCAATAAATAAGAATGTGCTCTTGAGCAGCTTGCCTCAGTTGGAAACAAAATAGCATCATCTGAGTTAATCCTGAAGTAACTGTGGTCCAGGTGATGGGGCCAAGGATGAATGTGAACTCTGGTGTAGTTTATGAGGCCTATCCCATATAGTGAATTTTACTGGAGCCCCTTAAACAGTCCGTTTCACACGTCTAGACTGTAAATGTGACACATTATGCAACTTGATTTTGCTACTTAATTTTTAAAAGCATTGGATTACAAAGGAATGGGTTTAGTGCGATCGACCTGGTTCCAAATGGTCAGGCTGAAGTGAAAGTAGAGCCTTGTAAAAGGATTATGGCACCGAGGAGCCATGTTACAGCTGCCATGGATCTGCCCGTATCGCTGCCCAGGTCTGGTCCACTTAGGAGGGGCTTTGATTGATTCATCGTGTGTAGGCATTCCAACACCATGCCAGCTGCATGTCATGCACAATGGCCAGATTGTGCCTTGGGCTGCCTGAACGACAGCTGCTCAGGGCTGCCCCTTGGAGCTCTGATAGGTGATTACAGACCACAGGCGGACACACACTGTAAAATAGATTACGGTACATTGTAGGTGGAGTGGATTCCAAAATTATTATCACGAGAAAAAGTAAGGTTTTGTGGTTTGTTGCTTTTGAAGAATCCAAGGGCAGAGGTGTTTGGGGTCCTCTCCTCAGGAAATGTTGAGCCTCAAACACTTAATTTCCTGCATTCTGGCAACTTCTTTTCTGCATCAGTATTGAGGAGGACGTGTCCCCTGCATCCCCCTGAAATCTACCGATAGAATCACCAAAGATGTAATGATATCACTTCAGTAAAAAAGAAGTCTTGTGTTCTTTATCTCGACCTGACAGATGCAGGCGAAAGATCTTAAATGAATTCTGACGGTCTGAACTGTCGATCCCCAAAGCTGTCTACTTAGCAGTCCTTTATTCGTACTATTACACAATTGCATTTCGATGATGTTATTGTCTGGAAGTGGACCCAAGAATTTCTGGAAATGGCTCTGAGAAGTTTATTTAAATGATCACATGTCTGGGACGCAGGATGTTATTTGGAGTAATTGTTTTGTTTTTGAGCTAGTATATGCAAACCTCATGTTGTATAATGATATGGGATGTAATACATTAATATCATACTGAGATTTTGTGCCTGACCTCAGTGTATAATATTGGGAAGTTTTTCTCTTGCTTCAAGTTTCTTTACAGAGGTGATATGTGTCAGCAGTAGTTGCAAAAAATCAATCTCTCATCTCAGAACAGAGTGCAGCCCAGCCCAGTGAAAGTAATCCCTCGCAGTTACACCCAGTCTGCCTTAAAAGTCAGGCCTGCCGTCCCACCTGTCAGCTTTCGAGCAGATTGCGTCACCCATCTGACCCTGCTGAGCCACTCTTTGACACATTTGCTTAGTGGCGTGTTTTACAAACTTTATAGCCAACACATGTGGTGTCTGTCTGTTGTTATGCCTCGACAGAGTGAACAGGAGTTGCCCAACTGCAGCATAGCTCTGCGAATCAACAACAACTGCTAAAACCAACTGTTGTTCGGTATTCTCGGGCAAACCCGATGATGGAAGAGCTCTGCAATGCTTTGTGGCAGAGAAAAACACAGCCTCTACTTAGAAATGGCTCATTTGGTTAACCTTTTACTTTACCATGGCTCATAAAAATCCTGAGTGTGCTGTTATTATGAACAGTAAAAGCAACTCCATACAAAATAAACCAATAAATGAAAGGGAAAGAAATGTTTTGTTGACATGAAAAACAAGTACTGTAGTAGTTAAGTTTTGCAGTGTTATTTTGACCTGCTTCTCTATCATCTTTAACTGTTTTATATAACTGGCCTGAAAATGTCTGTGCCATGTTTTACTCTACAATGGACAAACTCCTGAGGTGCTTTCATAGTTCCCACTATGTGTTTCAATATCACAGACCCAAAGTAAAGTACAGCAGTGTAGCTGTGGAGCACAGTGTTGTTGCAACTGCCTCAAAAATGGTAAAACTTTTACTTTTTTGTCTCTGCTGTCATTACATCAAATACTACTACACCAGCTAAGGTCGGTGTATTACCACATCATGCAGAGATATTCCCCGGATGTTTAACGTACTGATTTGACTTCCGCTATAGCTGGATTAGGTCAACAGCATTAAGCAGTCCAGAATGATGTCATAGAGCATGATCTAATCCTGTGGCCAGATGATTGAATCATACATTTTCCTTTAATTTGGGGGTTATTAAATGAACAGAGCTCCTCTCTGTGAGTTTCTAAAGAAGACGATTGGTATTCGCCTGAGGTCATTTTCTCGCTTATGGTTCGTTTGAATCGCTCTGAGTTAGGAGTAAAATTTAGCAGCTTTTTATTGGTTAGGCAATGTTTCCAATTACCAATTAACCAGCAAGCCATACTTTATAAGCAAAGTCATGTGGCCGCGCAGTGAGGCCAGTTATTGGACAAAGCTTTAAATCCACAACAGATGAGTGATTTAATAGAGTATTATCATTTCCACTCTGCTAATAAAAGATAATCAGGCAGCAGAAAGGATTGGTGAGAGGAGGTTCAAACCCCTTTGACAGTTCTGTAGTTCAACTCTGACCTGCAACACAACAAGTTGAGTGTTTGCTAAGCTTCATTAAAACTGCAGTTCTGTGGCTTGTTCTTCGTTTGGGGAGTTGTTTAGAGCGCTCCCATTACACAGACTGGGGAGCAGTTTCTTTTAGTGTTTGTTTGTTTGTGGCTTTCTTGCCTCTGCCCCCAACAAACAAATAATGGGGAGGAAAAACACCTGGTTTCAATTCAAATTCACAAAATGAGGCAGGTGTGAAAGTGCACTTAAGACTATAATCTCACTTTGTGGCTAAAAAGGTTGTCTCCCTGCATTTTGGCCATCTGCATTCTTTTGTAATATTGTGTTACTGATGCAGTTTAGGTTCGTCATTGTGTGCATGATTGTGATATGTATCACAATCATGCACAGATGTAATGGTCACCAGTCCACAGGGTCTTTCAGATTGACTGCAACAGGAGACACAACCAGCAGCTACAAGTATTTTCATCCAAACCACTTTAATTATGTGGCTCACTTTCTATTTTTGCCACAAGAGAGCCCCACCTCTACCCTCCTTCCCCCCCACACAGTTGGGACAGTTGCTTCGTACATTGCACAGCACCTGTTTTAAACCCAATTGTTATCCTCCGCCCTATTTGAGGACAGTTGCACCTGCTCCTATCATCCCCACATGATGCTTGAATAAACTCTGATGCTCTGTGTTCTCTCTGTGAATACATCTATAACCTGGAATTTGCAAAACATTGTTCAGTCACATGTTGTCACTTTAAAACAACAGTTTGGCCTAAAAATGCATGTGCTTTTCACTATCCAGACGTGTGCAGGAATCTATGCTAGAAGAGAAAGCAGTCTGGGTTTTTCTACTAGTGAATAGGACTTTGTGAGCACCAGTGTCCAGCAATGGGAACAATTTCTGCTTTGTCGCTGGTTCCGCAGTGAGGTAAAGGTTATTTAAAAGTGAAATGTCCACTAGTGCTTTATAAAAGCAGAGTGAGCCTCCAAGTTTTGTCTTTTGGTGGCACAACAGATGTTCATGCTAACAAATAGTGGCTGAACTTTCCAAAACTATATAATGTCTGCTTAAAGGAGCAGTGTGTAAGAGGAGGATTGGGAGGATTTAGTGGCATCCGGTGGTGATTTAAACCAGTAAAAACACTGATTTACCCCTGGACATTTTTGTCCATTTCCAAAATTCAAAACTCCCTCACAGACAAATGAAAGGTCACAGGGGGGTGATTTTTTCATTTCATCTTTTCATTCTGGGTGAAATTTCAAAATCTCAACTTTCAGCATGAAAATCCATTATTTGACCATGTAATGCATTTTTATCCTATCCATGACCCTTCAAGTGGACAAAAATGTCCATTTTCTAGAAAGTGTCCACCAAAAGGTCACAAGGGGGTGATTTTTTGCATGGGGGTGTCATTCTGGGTGATATTTCAAAATCCCAACTTTCAGCATGAAAATCCATTATTTGACCATGTAATGCATTTTTATCCCAGCAACAATACCCAAATGGCTATCTAGAAAATGGACATTTTTGTCCACTTGAAGGGTCATGGATGTAACTTTTTTGAAGGATAACACAAGATGTTTCAGGTTACAAATCGGTGTTTCTACGTTGCTGTTTGGCCTGTCTGCGACGAGCACCTGCTAATGAGTTCTCTGATAACTTAATGTGTGCTCACTTTTTTCTGATCCAAACATTCAGGAGCCGAATTATCCACACAGGTCTCCTCCTCTCCACAACAAACAGACCAGGTGATTAAAACCAATAAAAACAATTAATAAAGTAGTTTAAAGTTATAAATCAGGGTTTTTCTGATAGATAGGCTGCAAGCCCAGCATCTGCTAATGTGTGCTCAACTTTTTTCTCTGATAACTTAAGATCTAGATATTAAGGAGGGTTTTACCAGAAACCAAATTATCCACAGAGGTCTCTTCCTCCAAAAATCAAACAGATCTGGTGATTTAAACTGGTTAAATCACTGAATAAAGTTTCACATTAAAAAGGGGGTCTGCCAACTATGGTGGCCCACACAAAAACACAAATGACCCTGTCTAGAGACAGCTGGGTGCCTGACGGGGGGAAACACTGTGGGTCAACAACGTAAGTTAAGGGGGCAAAAAGTCGTGTAGTATTGGTGGTGGAGGGTCCAACAATCACCAACTGTCACCCGGGAAGCCAGTGTTCACTTCACATATAGATTTAAAGCCAAACCCTGTTATCTAGTTCTAAACCTGACCACATGCTTTTGTTGCCCAGAACCAACCACTTGTGTGTGTTGGCTACACATAACCATGTGCATTTGTTGTTGAAGGAAATAAATGACAATGTGCAGTGTTGTAAGAATGTGGTATGTTTATTTTGAAAGCGACTGTATGTAAATTGTGTATTTTGAAAGACACAATGTATGTAACAGGCTGAAGTTGGCACGTCGTCCCAGATTGACAACAACAGATCACCCAGGCTACCTTGCACGACATATGTAGATGTGGAAAGTCCACGAGCAAGCGACGATGTGTGACAAGGTCAGTGAGATTGTGTTGTAGAAACATGGAGTACGTCCCAAGTCTCTTATTTTATACTGCTAACTCCTAACTCCTTACTTGAACCAGACGTCGTTCGAGCTCCACCATCTTTAAGGCCATCTCATGTCTCTTATTCCTGCCAGTAAGGAGTTAGCGGTAGGCGTTAGGAGGGATCTGTTAGGTGCGATGAGTAATGGTAACACGAGAGGTTCCTAACAGGAAGTCTTTTTCAGCTTGAAGCTCTGACGTATAAATACCCGCCCCCTATGTCTGGCTCATTTGAATGAGATGGCGGAGAAACAGCGCAAGTGTACCCGTTACATGCATTCTTTGCAATGAAACGCTGTAATTCACATGCCTACGTGACTACAAAGAGTAACGTTAATGATATTT
>NC_065524.1:14343181-14457492 GCF_006386435.1 Epinephelus moara
TATTGTCACACATGTATACTGCCAGATATTAATACATACTTTCAACATATTGTACCACAGTAACCAGAACTATAACTATAATATTATTACTTTCATTAATGTTGTTGTAAGCTATTGTCATTACCGTCTGTCCTGCATATCTCTCTCTGTCTCTCTCTCTCTCTCGCTCTCTCTGTCTCTCTTTCTGTCTCATTGTGTCATACGGATTACTGTTAATCGCTGGCTTTGATCAGCGAATATAATGTGACTTGGGATGTACGCCAAATGCTGGCTCCGTAAAGCATGCAGCAGATCCAGTTGTGCCGCCGTCATCAGAAAAGGACGTTGCTTTACATGACGCTTCAGAGTAAGGCCGTCTCATGTCTCTTATCAGCAATCCTCGCTCCTCACTCCTAACTCCTGACTCCTTAAATGTTTTCCTAAGTGGGAGGGACTAAACAGTTAGGTAAGATGGCTAGGTTAGGTGGTTAGCAGTAAATTTAAGGGACTTGGGACGTACCCACTGTGATGCAACAGGACAAACTCCTCAGACAAGGACCTGCTCCCTATGAAGATATAAATAACTCACTCTAAGGTAACAAAATGAACACAACAATTCTTATTTTCAGGTGACTATACACTAAAGAAAATATACTTATTATATTATATTCCATTTCTGACACTAAATCCTACACACTGGACCTTTAAATTTCTTATTTCCTCTTATACGTGTTACAAATTGTCATCCTACATTCAGTTCTATTTGTAAAAGTACACCACAAGTGTCAGAGATTTTGTTATTGTGTCAGCTGGATTTTAGCATCAACAGGCCATGCATAGCTCAGACTGGTGTCAGCAATGAGCTCATCCATTCCACTAACAGGAGGTGACATGAGCGAGGGAGGCGAACAATAACGCAGAACTTTCAGGTGGGTCCAGCTTGTTATGTAAAGCCCTTGAGGCCACCTTGTATGTCAGAGCAGGAAATAAAAAATCACATTCGCCTGTCCTGTATTGAATCCAGATTCTTTGAGGTGACGTGCAGTGATGTCCTCATAGTGAGATAAAATGAGTGTTGATCCCACTGCTTTTAGGGAAGGTTTAAGAACATCTGTAAAAGTTTTTCCAAGTTGTTTGTGTACTTATTTGTATTTTCTTATTTACCTCCAATTAGGAAATGTCAGTGAAAAATTACCTAACCAAAACTAATCTGTAACGCAATAGTGGTGCTCAAAAATGACTCAAGATGTGCTTTGGCTTGCCTATATTTTTCCATTTGCCCGCAGCACTCAGATGAAACGGTTTTCTTCTGCTGTTTCTCTCGTAAAGTTTTGAAGTACATCATGATTACAAAGTCGATCCATCAAACGTCTGGACATGTAAATGCTGAAATGTAAATATGTAGGTTCACCTCTTTCTTGATTTCTGCGTTCAGAATGTTTAACAAGCCGTTCCACTTGGCAACACTTGCAGATTCAGATGTCAAGCGCACAGGCGAGCAATATACTCCAGGCAGGCTACAGCACATGATTAAAGTTCCTGCATGTGATTAATAAATCACACCGCCAGGTCAACAGAGCTTCCAAATAAAGGCTTAAAGGCACCCAACCTGCTGCTAGAATGACATCAGAGGTCAAATGTTAAGCCTCCCTCTCAAGGTGATTGATACTGTTGGAGAGGGCAAAAATAAGGTACAGCTTGTTTCTGTTATTCAACCTTTGATATGGGGAAATTGCTTCCTGCTGCCGGAGTATGGTTGCCATGTGAATCTATGATGTCACATGATGGAGTGACCTCATCGCACCATTCAGTGCCACCTGAGGGTGTGAGAAAAGTACAATGAAAGCCTGTATGACAGGGTGTGTGCCTGTGTTTCCCACACTGGAGCATTGATCAGCAGCATGGACAGGCTGCACTGCTTTTTGTTTCATTAGACTCCATTAATTATAGATTTACATAACGTTAAGCTTTGAGCTAAGTGGTAACATTAGCATGCTAATATGCTCACCATGACAATGCCAACCATTTTACCATCTTAGTTTAGCATGTATTTGCAAATTAGCATTTAATCAGATCCCTGATTATGGTTTCGAAAGTGTTCTGGTTTCCATTTGTAGTCCATTTGTAGTTAGTAGTACTGACCAATCACATTTGAGCGGGCTCTGGTTGTATACAGGTTAACACTCTGGGCAGAGAGCAAAAGAGGTAGAGCGCTTTGGCTGAAATGCGATCTGGGAACCCGCTGGCTATCATCTGAGGATGATTTAGCTTTTATTAGCTTTTGCATTCATCTGCAAATATCTGTTTGTAGAGATTAACTGAAATGTTGTCTAGACCTGTCTGGATAATGAACAGCACACAAAGAGGAAGTCTTGGCCGAGCACTGTCTACACCAGTTCTCCCAAAATATTGGCCATTTCCCCAGAGGCTATATCATCATCAAACGATAGCCAGTGGTTGCCAAGATTGATTAGCACTAAACACAAAGTACAAGTGAGGCTGATGGGATTGGTACATTTGGTAAGAAAAAAGCACTGGAAAAGTTAGCGTACAACCTGATGTGATGGTGCTAGTTAAAATTGAAAGGATCCCAAATTTACTACAGGGTATCCTCAGAGGGACATGCACATATACACCTCACATCATGGCAGTCCATCCAACAGCTATCTCAACATTTCACTACATACCAAAAATGTCAACCTCATGGTGGTACTAAAGCAAAACTCAGGGGATTACCAAAGTCAATAGGGTTCATTCACCAGGAATCATGAATGTCTACACAAAATTCCATGGCAATCCATCAAATAGTCACTGACGTATTCAGTCTGGACCAAAGTGGACATAGCCATCCCTGGAGGCATGCTGCTAAAGTGTGGCTAAAAATTAAACATATTCTTTGAATTCCTAAACTTTGCTAGTGGAGCCAAGAAAAATTAGTTCATCCCCAGTGACCCTTTTACGTGTTGAGTACAAATGATCCCACGGATGCCAATCTGTCATCAACTGGCCTCCAGCCCAGAAGTAAAACACAAACTAACGGCTAAGTGGATACATTTGATCATTTACAAATCTACCCACGGACTTATTCATTGACTTGCTTAAATGTTGGCCTTGAATTATCAGCTTCTTTAAGAGACAGTGGAAAGGCTCTTTTCATCTTTAACGTCTGATTTATTTTTCTTATGTCTTGACAACTGTTATGGTGGGACAAGAAACGCATATATGAATCAAAGGCCCGCTTGTCTTAAAGCCAGGTCTGACTTCTGCCTTTATACTTGATTATACTCATTGACACAAGGTTCTAGATCAGGGGTAGGCAACCTGTGGCTCTGGAGCCACATGTGGCTCTTTAGCCCTTCTTCAGTGGCTCCCTGTGCCTTTGACAATAAAAAAATCATATGGACATGAATAAAGACAATTTTAAATTTTCGTTTATCATTGTTGTAGGCCTAAAGAAATTATGCACCACATTCAAAGAAATGTAAAACATTTCGTCAACTAAAATGTGCTTCAAACATTTTGTGACGTGATGCCTTTTTCTTCAAATTTTGTCAAACCTCAAGACCAGTGGCTCCCCAGCTAGGCCAGCTATGGATTCGAAATCTAAAGAAAAGTAAAGTTTCACAGGAGAATAGAGAGTTAAATACCTTGTGGACAGCTTCATTTGCTTTTACAGCCAGCTCTGCAAAGGTAAAGTTCTGAATAATCATAAATAGCCCACTGCAGAATAGCTACCTTGTGGTAAAACATATTAATGAATGCTAATTTAGACCTACTAGTAATGTTGATTGGCTAATTTAGAGTTAATAGCGTGTGTTACCTTCATTATATTCAGACATATTTTGTTTTTATCATTTTTTGGTCTAAATGGCTCTTTTGTTGGTAAAGGTTGCCGTTCTAGACACTGTTTCTACTCATGATACCACCCTACTGCCAAAGTTGAAGGCTGAATAGAAAAAATATTACAGGTTGCATGTTTGCATGGAGGAATGCTGCAAAAAGAGGCCAGAGATCACAGTATTATTAATGTGAGTTCAGAATTTACCTTCAAGCAAGCCCCTCCGCATTTGGTTTTGGCACAATGCCGCTTCAGTTTAAAAGATGAAAAATATATGCGTCATGGCAGACGGTTGAGATTCATTGTCTCTGCTTGCCTCTCTCTGCTGTGTGACAAACTTGGCACACTGTCTCTGTCAACAATGAGTAGTGAGTAACTAAGATGGCATTTTATTGCAGATGATGTCATGGCTCCTTATGGTTGTGATAAGAGTGGACATGTTCAGAAGAAACGTGTGAAAGAGGACTCCCAGGATGAAGCTCCACAGGTGTGTGTGTGTGTGTGTGTGTGTGTGTGTGTGTGTGTGTGTGTGTGTGTGGGTGGGTGTGTGTGGGTGGGTGTGCGTGTGCGTGTGCGTGTGCGTGTGCGTGTGCGTGTGAGTATGAACGTCAGCTGACAAGCATGCAGTCTCATTAGGTCAAATAGCCTAAGGTGAGTGTCAGAAACTAGGTGCCACAATTGTTAAACCAGTAATTAAAGGGTTGGGTACTTCAGCTAACAATTTTCGAGGCTGCAGCACTTATATTTTTAGGCTAGTTATGTCATAAACTGTGTTCTCAATAGATCTGGGGTAGGTAAAACTTCATGAAACCCATGTGGACATCATGTAGTAAATGCTGAAAATGTGGCTTTCGTAATGTGTTTATATTTCCCTTTGTCCATAAACTGCAGCTGTCATGTTGTTCTGTTCAAGCACAAATCATTTCATTGTTAATGCTGTGCATTAGCTGCAGTGGCTGGAGTACAAAAGCCCACAGGCAAGCCATCTGAGAGAGGCTAGGTCATTGTCAAGATGTGGGTTCAGACTAATGAGCTAAGAGCAAAGGAATTTAAAGCTCTTTAGATCAACAGATAAGCATTAATACAAATGAATGACTTCACAATTTCATTGGCACCATGCCGTCACTGCCTTGGAGTTTGGGTTTCATTGTCCGTCACAGCTTTAACTTTCTCTCTAGTCTGTGTGTTTCTTTCTGTTCAAACAAAGTAAAAGTGAGCTGAAGTGATATAAGTATGCTCATATTGCTTTAAAACTTTGCCAACGACTCTGTTTTAAAATAGTCTGTTTTTGCTCTGTCTGTCCTGCTTGTAAAAACTTAAAAGTAGGGTGATGGGACAAATGATTACATATTGGTGGTGATCCAGGTCTGACATCCAACATTAAACGGTTTTGGCCATTTTTATTTTTATTCAAATATATTGCACATACATTTACAGTATTTATTTTCTTCTGTTCTTATGAATGCCTGTTGATTCTTGCAATACTTGCTTTCATTGTTAATTTCATCTTCTCTTAAAGGAACAATATGTAAGATTTAGGGGGATTTCGTGACATCTAGCGGTGAGGATTGCATATTGCAACCAGCTGAAACTTCTCCTGGTTAGAACTGACCTATGGCTAAGCCCCACCCTCAAACGCAATGAGCCAGTCACAGTGCGTATAGCCATTCCCACATTCATTTGTATTAATGCTTATCTGTTGATCTAAAGAGCTTTAAATTCCTTTGCTCTTAGCTCACAAGTCTGAACCCACATCTTGACAATGACCTAGCCTCTCTCAGATGGCTTGCCTGTTCTCTGCCTGGACGTTCATTGAAATGCATTACAGAAAGTCAGTTTCATTCGGTTTTATGAGCTTTTTCTTAGATTTGTGTAGAAAAAGTCAGACGGTGTGCATAGGGTTCTCCGACACAAGGTATCCCGAGAGGCTGGGCGACGAGCCGTATTTTTTACCCTTTCCAAACCATATCTCAACTGAGAAAAGTGTCTCCTTTGGATAAAGTTGTGCGGTAGACCACAACATCAACTCAACGTGAATAGAATTAACAAGGATGTCTACATCTGTTCTAAGGTAAGTCAACATCGTGTTTGAGGCAACATATTGTCACTTTGCTGGAAAGAAATATAAAGTTATCTTTAACATCTCTAGCTAACATTAGCTAAAGTTAGCCTAACGTTAGCTCCTAGCTGCGTTGTTCATCATGTCACCTTGTTTGCTGGGAGTTCATTAGCCTATTTTGTTCTAGTTTTGTACTTTGGTGATCGTACATCATTGTTAGCTGTTGTCCAAAGGGCTCTAGTTAAGCTAACGTTAACTTCTGG
Organism: Epinephelus moara; assembly: GCF_006386435.1. Taxonomy (NCBI): domain Eukaryota; kingdom Metazoa; phylum Chordata; class Actinopteri; order Perciformes; family Serranidae; genus Epinephelus; species Epinephelus moara. The sequence goes on from NC_065524.1 coordinate 14,349,321, forward strand.
AGTTTAGCTTCATTAACTTACCTGTAATCGCAGAGATATCAATGGTTGGCAAACGTTATGCTGAATGATTCAATGTAAATACTGTAGCACCAAACTAATGGAGAGACACTCTTGGTAAAGATGGTAACAAGGCCGTTATCCTTTTCTCATATTCTGAGCCAGAAACCTTAAGTTCAGTGGCACTTTAATGCACCAAAATTTGATTGTTATGTCTCCAAAAATCATCAATTGCCTCCTGCTAAATGCCGTGTAATGTGACACCTGCCATAGCACCGGTCACTGAATGTTGATATTTTGTCCGAGTGAGTGGAGGGGGGCGTGGCTTAGCCATTGGTCAATTCCTTTCGTGATCATTGTTCGAGGTTTTTACAAAGAGCCAAATTATCTGCAGAGGTCTATTTCCTTTATAAAACAAACAGACTAGGTGATAAAACTGGCAAAAAGGAATGAATAAAGTAGTTTAACTTTACACGTGAATGTTTTTCTTATGTTGTATGCAGATAGGCAGCTTTGCACCTACTAATATGTGGTCACCTTTTTTCTGATCCAGACACTCAGGAGATTTTTACCCTGAGCCAAATTATCTGCAGAGGTCAAAACAAACAGACATGAATATTTAAACCGATAAGAACACTGAATAAAGTAGTTTCATGTTACAAATCAGTGTTTCTTTGACACTGTTTGGCATGTAGGAGACGGGCCACAAGCCTAGCAGCTGCTAATATGTGCTCACCTTTTATCTCTGATAACTTAAGATCCAGACATTCAGGAGGTTTTTACCAGGAGCTGAATTATCCACAGAGGTCTCCTCCTTTCTAAAACAAAGGGATCAGATGATATAAACCGCTAAAAACCCTGAATAAAGCAATTTCATGTTGAAAAATCTCTTTTTTCCTGTCCAGTACTGTCATTGTGGAGGGGTTGCCAACTACAGTGGCTGATGCAAAAATGCGAAACACAAATGGCCCTATCAAGAGCCAGTGTTTGGTTTGTCTGGTCTGGACTACTGCAGAAACATGGCGGTGCAACATGGTGATCTCCTTGGATGAGGACCCGCTCACTATGTGAATATAAACTGCTCATTTTAGGGTAAGGAAAACACAACAAATATTATTTTCAGGTGACTGTACACCAAAGAAAATGTACTTATTATACTATATTCCATTTTTGCCAATATTTCCGCATAAATCCTACACACTGGACCTTTAATGTGTTTATGTTATGCACCATGTTCCAAAGCAAATTCCTCATGTGTGAAAACCTAATTGGCAATACTATAAAAGTGATTTGGTTTTAATGACTTAAGGGATAGGCTAAGTTTTAGTTAAAATTCAGTTGATAGAGGATGTTTTTTTTTAGTGTGATGTTAAGTTGAAGAAATGTCCAGTGCTGGGGTTAGATCTCTCTGGGTGCTGTCAAAGCTCAGTCAAAGCATGCCTGACACAACACATGTGAAAGAAGTATTTTCATTTTTCTTTTCCTTTCATATCACCCATTTATAAAACATCAAATCTTTTTTGATCATGCTCCAGCACAAAAACTTCATCTTATCTGTACTGAAACTTGACCAGGAGGCCGATCATGCCTTTGTGATGACACACACCAAGTGGAAAAGTACAGACCCCCTCTAGCTCCCATGCATATTCTCTCCTCCGCCGCAGCTATCACTCTCCTTTCATGCGGGCTGCCTCAGTGACATCACCCCTTGAGCAAGTCTTCCAAGTCGTATTTACTGACTCTAATAAAATGGAAGATATCTAACAAGGGTGATCACCAACCGGGGCATGTGGTGAGGAAGCATCGGGATTTTATTATCATCTTGGGAGGCAATGATATCAGCCATCAGGCCAGACCCAGCTTGTCTTTAACAGCCATCCTCAAAGATGCACATAAAGGAAGATGGCACAAATAAAGAGTTTTCAGATCGAGGCTGAGGTCTGAATTATTTGTAACGGATGTGGGCAACACAGTTAAACGTTACGCTCAAGATGTGGATAAGAGCTGTGGGGAGGGAGGGGGGACTTCCAGGGTAAACAACATAAGGAAGGTGTTACAGTAGCCTAATCTGACTTGGTTGGCAGAGGTGGGACACCTGGTTCAAATCTAATCAGACAGTGACTCTGTGAGCAAACAACTTTCCATCCTTTATAAATGTTTACAGGCTAAGTGGAAAATAGGGGATATACACACAAAGCAGTCAGTTCAAACACTAAAGAAAGAGTTTTCATACATTTTGATAATCTTGCATTTAGACTTTCATTTAGGAGATTCGGATATTACTCCTAAAAGTGTTTATGTAAACCTTTAGAAAATCTTACATGCTCTTGTGGAAACTTGAGTAAAAATACACAAAGTGTCCTCAGTTACTATTATGGACATGATTTTTGGGCTACACTTCTCGATGAACCTATCTATACACATCTGAAAGTGTTGCACATTATGTAAAAACTGACAATACTAAGCTAATGAATGTGTTACGCTACAAAGTACTAGAATAATAATTCCTCTTGATCAAGGTTTTCCCTTGGAGGGCGAAAAATGGAACATAACGGGGTGAAGGGCCTAAAGCAAACACCTATTGTTTGTTATTGTGTAGTATTGTTATGATGCGAAATGGATCCCATTTCCCATAACTGCAAATGTCTCTGCCTCTCCATTTTTTCGTACCTCATTCGCACCAAATTGATTTTCTGCACAAAGTTTCACTCTGCTCTCTATGCTCAGATTCATTCAATCATTAATTTTACATAACCGCTTTACCTGTTGGGAGTCGCAAGGGGACTGGAGCCTATCCAAGCTGACTTTGGGCAAGTGGCGGGGTCCACCCTGGACAGATGGCCAGACTATCACAGGGCTAACACAAAGAGACAGACAACCATTTATGGTCACATTCACTCCTACGGGCAATTTAGAGTCACCAAGTGACCTGCATGTCTTTGGACTGTTGGAGGAAGCCGGAGTACCCGGAGAAAACCCACGCTGACACAGAGAGAATATGCTCCGCACGGAAGGGCCCACCTATTGTATATTATTGTGTTAAATTGTATATTAATGTGTTGTATTGTCAAGATGCACAGATTGTACTAGGATCCTTTCTCCTGCAAGTGAAATGCGTTCGTGTGCATATGTCCTTTCCTCTCCATTCTTTTCTTACCCCACTAGCACCAACTGACTTTCTGCACAAAGTTTCACTCTGCTCACTGTGCTCAGATTATGAAAAATAATTATTAATACTTAGGGATCCTACATATTTAAAGAGATTTTTTACCTCACAGAAAAACGCATAAACAGTGATTTATATTATAATGTCTTGCATTAAGTTTTGGGGGAAAAAAGCTAGAAACATAGCAGACTGAATCGAACCTTATGGCAGGCCAACTCTGGTCCGTGGGCCCCACTTGAGCAGCCCTGCTCTTGATTATGTTATGTATATGGGAGATTAAACAATAGTCTCTGTTAAACATGGCTGCAAACAACGCAGACATATAGTCTAATCCATTTTATTTTTATTGCAAGTTCTGTATACCTTAATGTTTAGCTGATTTATTGGGGTAAATCTTTATGGGTTTTTGATTACCTGCTTCTGCTCGTATTTTAGGCTGGTCTGTGGATTGCAGTATCCTCAGTAACATCAGTGGGCTGGTTTGCCTTTACACAGCATGACTTGCAAAAAGATATGTTATGTGACTATATGTGACTTTCCCAATAAATAATGATCCTTAATTAAAAATAATCCACATTTCTAAATGTTCCACTCCAACACAACCAACATTTCAGCATGCGGTGGTGTCATAGTTACACAGTGTACCCACTGCTCACATAAATCGCACACTTTTAGAGCCACTCACCCAGCAATATGAGGAAATGGCATTTTAAAGTCAGCCAAACCCCTTGAGCTCCACCCATCCAGCCTTCCGTGAACACCACCCAGCCTGCGCAGAATTTATCTCTGATTTCAAGCTGTAACACATTGAAACTCTTCCTCAGATGACTTCATCATGAAACCAGAGCTCTTATAAAAGCATCATTAACTGTGTCGACGCCGGGTCTACCTCTGTCACATGGAGCCCTGCTGAGTGAATGTCATCGTCCCCGTTTTAACGCTACTCAAACAACACTGGCAACTTTAGAGCGCAAATCTATTTCTTTAATGTTTCTGTAGCTGAATGTTATGTAATTTTACAACATAATTTGGTAATTCTGAAAGCATGTGTTGTAAAATGAGGCATACAAATACTTTATTTCACTTAACTGACTGAGTTTAGCTTTAAGTGGTTGAGCAGGCGCTCAACCAGGTGCAGGGGTCAAGTCAGAGGGCAGCTGAGTGAAGAGTGAGAGTTCCTTTTTTGGGAAAGCTCTCACCAGTGGAAGCAGATTCTCTCAGCTCTGCTCCCTGCAAATATTTTCTCTGCTGTCTGCTCTCCTCAGTAATCCCTGCTCCCCTGACATATGCACGCCACCCCTGCCATTCCAGTCAGTCAGCCCAACATGTGCTCTGTTGAACCCTAGCCACTGTCAAGGAGTGGTAGGGGTCATCATCATCTGCTTGATTGTAATTTGCCCCCCACCTCCACACTTGTCATGCCAGCAGCTCTGAGGTTTAAGGAGCAGAGCGACAGGGCTGTTCATGCGACAACTGCTCCCCACTGATGGGGAAAGGCTCGGAGCTGAGGAAAGTTCTCTCACTCCTGGACAGACAGCGCTCACATGAGCCTCTGAAGCTTATTCTCTCCTCAGATTTCACCCTGGATTTTTAAAAGTCTGCTGCCTGAAAGACTTTTTTTTTTTGTCATTTTTGTGCTGGAACAAAGCAGAACACCTCAAGGCTGAATCCGCTCCTCTGCACTTCAAGGTGGAGGTAACGTAGAGGCAGTGTGGGTATGTGTGAGTTTGTTTCAGCTGAGGATATTACCTCATAGAGGATAAGCTGTGATTGAAGAGGTCTGACAGAGGTCTCTCCCTCTGACTCCATTACTTGCCTTTTATCTGGACAGATTTTCTGTTCAGGTTCAGAGGGGAAGTTTTGACAGCCAGGCTTTACAGCCCCCTCTCCGCTCTGTCGCTCCTGACAGAGAGAAGGAGAGAGAGAGAGAGTAAGAGAGTGGAGAGGTGGTGACTTCATCCCTCTCTTAACCAGCCCTCCTCTTTCCCCCTCCTTTTTTTGAGCTTTCTTTTTTTTTCGCACAGCTCAGTCAGGCAGCATGCCAGCAGTTTTCATCTTGCTGCGGTCCCTGGTTATCAGGCTCCTCAGTAGCAGACTGGCAGGCTCAGTGGCACAGTTCCTCAGGAGAAGCCTCTCTACAGGCGCTGCCCACCTTGGCACGGCGCTGCGCCACGTCTGGGACCGCATTAGATCCCAGGAGTCCAAGGAAGCCGTCCTGGGCTGTGTGCTGTGCATTCTCAACATGCACAAGAAGGTGGAGAACTGAGCTCTCCCTTCACTTTCTGTTCAACCCTCCACTTGCCTGCTGAACAGAGACTGGACAGACACAACTGGTGAGTGAGGAGAGTGTACAAGGGAATGTGACAGACTTTTCAATGCCCATTTGGATTTCAGCATATTTTGTATTCTTATCTGGACACTGGCAATGTCTGAAAGCATTGTGAGGAAGGTCCAGCCCTTCACTATTGGGACGAGGCTGTCAGTCCCGGCTGTGCCAAAATGCCAGGAGTTTACACAGAGTTATCTACAGAGCCAGAGTCTGGATAACTGCACTCTACAGCACAACCTGAACTCGCTCTACCTCAGCCGATCCCAGGTCTGCGCTCACGGCCCCTGCCTCGTCTCACCCATCGTCAAGCAGGTAGCTCCCATGAGGCACGATCAGGAGGACATGGCAGCTGAGGACCAGCTGAACCAGAACGTCGCCTCTCCCTCCGCCGTCTCCAGATCCATCAAGAAGATCACAATCTCTGGGAGTCGAGACAGATCAGAGAACAAGGTGTCAGTGGGATCGGCGCAGCTCTCAATCACAGGGTCCACATCTGAAAACAACAATAACAACAACAACATCACCAGCAGCACGTCAGATCCTCATCTGCCAAGGATTGTGGGTGTGAGCTGTGAGAATAAGCCCAGTTCTCACTTTAAGGTACAAGACACACTTTACTAATGCAAATATGTCAATATGAAAATAACTAAGGATGATACACATCTCAGAGGTGGGATTTATTTCAGTAGCCTATGGAAGTATAATTGAAAGGCACTGGTTTTTTTTTACACATTTAACTCCATAAAGACTAAATGTGGGTAGTTTATAAATATTCTCAAAAATAAAATGTTTTTTTAGTTATAGACAATTGAGTTTATTCATTACTTTTACCAGCTTTAACAAAAATACTGTTGATGTTTCTACAAGCAAAGTAATTCACCTATTAAATGTTCATTTTACATTTTTAACATACAGACTACGTACACAGCTTTTCCACTGTTAATTTAGTTATTTGGCATTATTTTTAAGATATAGGTTTTAAAAGAAAACCTTTATAACGTATAGTTTGACAAATGCACCACAGCAGAATGTAAAATCTTATATTTCTAACCGAAAATTTAGATTTTAGTTTTAAAGAAGTCTAACATTAAATGTTTGTTACTTTTGCCTGGCATGATTTCCGTCCTATCCAGCTTGTTCTACAGCTTTTTACAGCTTATTTTTTAGCACTACTAGCTTCTTATTTTCTCTTAATATTTTAGGTTTTACTCAGAAAAGACAGCAGTGATGAACCTCAGCCTCCGCAGGGACAAACCAGGCTAAAACTGAACGGAGAGAAATCCGTCCAACAGGTAAGATGCTAACTGCTAAAATTAAAAATGACTAATACAGTTAGCTGATGTTAGCTTGTGGAAAAAATGATGGTGTTTGTTTGTTCTCAGCTCATTTAAAAGGTCTGTGAGTGTCATGTTTAGCCTAAAATATATTTTTGATAGAGTGTTTTGTTGTTAATTGTTCTTTTTTCCTGTATTCAGACTGTATGTTGTGTTGTTGTGAGACAGTGGGGTCTTTATAGCCAGCTGTGGAGCTGATGGATCTCTCGGAGTTTAGGAAATGAAGTCATGTGCTGTGCTCGCCAAACTTAAACAGTTTTATTATATTATACATTTGGAGCAAAGTTACGCAGAGGTGGAAAACGAGTTATGGGTGTCTTTGAATGCTGTACAAATAGCCTGTTGTGTCCTCCTGTTTAAGTTTAATTTATTAAAGAAACAGTATACAGAAGAAAAACAGTATATGCATATTGTGGGATATTGTTTAAAGTCAATGGGCTGTTGGATTTGGCCTGTTTCTTGTTGAAGTCATCAGTGTGTGTGCTGTGGATGAAGTGCTCTGTTACAGCAGACCCTGCAGAGGCAGGGCTCACTGGAAAACATGAGGTCAGGGAAGATGTTAACAAAAGAAAAGGCTGAAGGCTGAAGTGGCTGCTTATAATAACACACTGACACAGCAACGGCCTCATTTCCCCTTTTAAGACAAAAAAACGACATTACCTCTTCTTCTGTAACCACAACAATACTTTGCTTTTTCTCCTCTCATGTATTATTCATGCAAATGCCCCAAAAATTGTTCTAATTACATGTGACAAGGTGGTGGTGCCTTTACCTGTTCAGGTATGAGACAGTGAACATGATCTACCAAAGTCCTTTTAAAGGTGATATGTTTACATGTAAGGCTGACAGTGAAAAACGTCAGACATCCAAGGATCTGTCCGTTCCTGCTTCCTTCATGTGCCCAGATGTTTCCTGGTTTGAGAGCAGCAGGAATGCTCGACTGGTGAAGCCGTGCCAGTCATGTTCATTTCATCTAACATAGTGCTGACAGTAGGTTTTTGTTTAGAGGGACCTTAGGGGCCACACAAGTTTATAATGTCTCTGGAAAGGAAAAAAGGTTTAATCAACATGAATGGACACTTAAACATCTCCTCATTGAGAGCTGAACCTTCTCCTTACAGGTTTTATCAGAGGCAAGCATCATCTGGTGTTGAGGATTCATCTCATTAAAGTTGCAAATTGCTGTCTGTGTTGATTTCAGATTTCAGTTTCTGAATCGCAGAAGAAAGAGCCACAGAGGAAAGAAAGTCATCCACACACACAGAATGAAGCATCAGCAGCTGCTCCATCCCAGAGTGACTTCTTCACTCAGCGCAATTCACTCTTCAACAAGGAAGTGCTGCAGGTAAAATGTACCCCACAGTCTCAGCCTTAACAGTTTGTCACGGTCAGTCAGGGGGTTCATCCCATGCTGCGTCAGTTTGCAGTCCTGCTTACTAAAAGCTGCACTTCCCTCCTACTTTTCTGTGTTCCCTCACATAATTGGAAACTAATAAAATGTTTGAGGAGGGTGCACTTTTTCCACTCCACTTTTCCAGAATATGCAGATGGAGATGTTTTAAATCATTTTCAAATTAACCCACAGTAAGCAACTTATCTCTCATCTCCTCTGATGTAAAAAATGCTAAATGAAAAGAAGCTGGAGTGGGTTTATCTCAAAGGCAACAAGTGACGTTGTCGAGATGAAAACAGAATGGAAGCTGCCTGTCGCATGACCCTTGGAGGAGAACAAAATATGTACTGGTTCTTATTTTGTCCCGAGAACTGTATGAGCTGTGTTCGGCTGAGGGAAGAGAGGGAGGGGAAACCGCCACAAGTGAAGCAATTATTTAGGGATGAGATCATTGTTTGGCTCCATCTCTTCACGCCTATGGCCCAGGGAGACGCAGCCAAGCAGCACAACTGGTTGTGTTATCTCATCGCTGCGTCCACCCCAGCATACAAGGACATTTTTCTGCGAGTTCGGCTGAGGGACATTTGGTCCGGCAGTTGGCTTTGTCATAAACCATCCAAGTGATAGGCTGTACTTCCAGTAATAAGAAATTAATTTTGGATGTGTCATCTGAGGGAAACATATGATGTATGTACGTGTTGAGAACAGCTCTGTAGCACGTCGTTAATGTTAACAAGCTTAGCAGCCTCTTTGCTCTTAAGTGGAGTTTGTATTTCTGTTGCTTTTGGAGGAAACAGCCTTTTGTGTGTTAACTTTATTTGAGAGTGTACTTTAAATAACCAGAGCTTTTGGTACCTGGGGACCTGCTTGTTTTACAGGGATTTGGTTGACTGCTATCGCTGATGAAAATGTGTTATTTCAGTATTACATCGCTGTGGAAGTGGAAGTGAGTTTTCCAGGGAGAGACTTTTAAAGGCCCCTAATGTTTCAAGCTAGGAGAGCAAAGCAGGTCACCACATGGAGAAGGACGGCGTTCGCTGAGGGCCATCTGTCTCCGAAGCTGCTCTGCAAAACATCTCGCCTTTCACCGTCTCATTTCCATGATAGAGAAAACCGAGGAACGTCCACTCCCACAGGATTTTCCAGGCCAAGTTGCATTACAAGAGGGGCTAAAAATTTGGCTTGTTGGTAAACATTTTATATAGTGTAAAAATGTGCACACCCGTTTTCCAGTTAAAATGCTAAAAATGGGTTCCTTTGAAGCTTGTCAAAATGAAAAGCAGCCTGAAAAAAGTCGGTTTGTGCTTACAGATTTATAATCACCAAACATGGAGTTTATTTTCAAATCTGCTCTGTGTTGCCTGCACTGATGTTTTCCTGTGGGGCCTCAGATTTTTCACACAAAAAATCAGAAGCAGTGATATAATCTGAGCTGCATGCATTAGCCATCTATTCTTTGTGGCGAGACTAAGACCACACTGTACATTTTGATAAACGAACAATTGTTGTGGAGAGCGGACAGGAAAAAACAAGGGAATCATAGACTTCCTGTATGAGGTCATTATAATGCCATGGGAGCCAGTGTGAGGAGATAGGGGCAGGCCTGTTTTGTCAAGCTCTTTTCCTTCTGTTCAACACAGAAATACCTCCGCTGCACCAGGGGCCTTGTAAAGTTAATGACCTGCCTCTCCGAGGAGAAGTGACATCACATTTTAATCTCGAGCAAAGAGTTGTTTAGAGGCTGGTTCATGTGTGGTCTTGATGTTTTATTGATCCCAAAGAGGTGTTACTGTAGAGCCTATTATTCATTGTCAGTCATTAAATTCCTGAGGAGCTAACACTTTGATGTAATGTTCTGTGCTTAGCTTTTATTTGACATTCTTCACAATAGCAACACTGTGAAAAATAACATTCTGCAGATTTGATCAACTGTATGACTCACTCAGGATCAGCCTGAGAAGCGGAAGAACCGGAGTTGATTTATTAATCCATTCAATTATTGTGACTTGGGTGGGTCGCTCGCTTCCACACTGCGGCTCTTTGCAGAAAACAAACATGTACTTTCCAACACTTTCTGACTTTGGCCACCTGGTTTGAAGTTTCTCACTCCATACAAATGTTGCCAGAAAAGGCAGCTCTGCAAGACAAAGCCTTATGCAATGGAGTGCAGGCACTTGCCAAGAGAAACTTCTGCTCTGCATAACGTGACATCGGAGAACAAAGAGCTGTTCTTGATGTGTCTGAGGCTCCGTATTACTCTAAGTCAGGGAGGAAAATGTGGCCTGTTTGCTCTCCTGATCTGCAGAAATACAGCTTTGATGAGTGTACTGTCACACAGTGGATATCGCACGACATAAGTGTGAAAGCCTGAGGTATACATTTAATTGAAAACACCATTTAAGAAATCTGAAAGTCATTTTGTCATGTTTTCATGTGTAATTTTGATCCACACAAACATATCTACAGTCATACTTAAAGAGTTAACAGCTCCTAAACCATGTTTTATTACAAGTCTCTGAAGCACATACATTCTCAGATTTCACTTTAAATAAAAGGGCAAAATCATCAAACAGCTGAAACAGCTCCATTAACAGACATAAGTAGTTGAGTATGACGTGCAGAGTTTGAAGCATATCCTAAACTGTGTGTCTGTTTGTGATGTAGGCAGAGGCGTGGATCAAAGGCAAGCTGCAGGACCTGAAGGATGGATGTAATATTCAGCGCTGCCCCCTACAGGACTGGGAAGAAGCCTCACAGACGCTTCAGAGAGACCTCAAAGACTTTGAGAACACCCTGATTCAACTCAACCAGGTAACAAAATGATGCAACACACGGCTGAGCTGTAACTGAAATATTACAGCATTACCACAGCAAGCACATCACTGCAAATGAAATGTTTATTTGAACTTTTTAACAGGTAATGGAGATCTGAATGCAAACATTAATCACTGTCTTTGTTGCCAAAAGCATCTGTCAGGTCATATAAAGCATAACATAATGGGCACGTAGGCATTTGCAGCCGAGCAGAGAGAAAAGCAGACCCTCAGTGTTCCAGACGGCTCTGTCAAGCCAGTTTATACTTTCTCCCTCAGGAGAAAATGTTTGGAAATGGTACATTGCTGATAATTAACCTCCTCTGACACTCAGACGGCTCAGGAAGGGCAGAAGCAGAACCAGGAGATTTTTTCAAGGGTATATCCAAGAAATGAATGGCAGTATTCCAACCTCTGTGAAGCCGGCTGGCACAGGAGCAATGACTCTGACAAAGCTGAGGTGTCAAAAGTACTCAGCCACTGTTCTGTGTCAGTCTGGCGGCTCCATCTGCGCTGCGCCCTAAAATGAACAGCGACTTTATGTTTCCTTCTGTTTCGAAAGATGGGTGAGCAGTTGATCTGTAAGTTGAACCCCACCTCTGATCTGGTGAAGAAGCAGCTCAGCCAGCTCAGGGACCAGTGGCAAACCCTGAAACAGACGGCTGCTAATCAGACGAGGGCCCTGGGTGGAGCCAAGAACCTGCAGGAGTTCAACAGAAAAGTGGACAAGCTGGAGGCATGGATTAAAGAGAAGGTAAAATAACATTCTTCTTCTTTTTTTTTTTTTTTTTTGATCTGTAAGAAGTGGATTTAATTTCAGACTGAGGAGGACTATTTTTTACCCCTTTCGTCATTCTTTTCAGAGACAGTTTTATTGAACTACTGAGTGAAAGCTTTTAATGATATTTTTCAGTTGTGCAGTTTGGATTTTAATTTATTGCTGACTGCATGTTGCCAGCATTTACAATAGATTCATTAGTGTTCATGTTGTCATTTTTAAGTTTAACACTAATGTGAAACAGGGTAGAATGAGTACTTTAAATCAGTTATTTTTATTTTTATCCATTTTCATTTTAATTTAACAGATATTTCATTCTTTTTCCATAATTCTGCTCCCAATTTCCCAAATTTCCTCCTTCCTTTTTCCATTTATCGAAACAGAAAAGCCATAAAGCTCTCCGCTTGTACCAATTAAAACCAAGAACACTTGGCTCAAATATGAGCGGACAGGCAGCTCTGATCAACAGTTGTCAAGATAATTGGCACAAAAAAACTTGCTAATACAGGAAATTAGCTCAGTATCCTGAAGACATCTCTTGTTTGTATATATTCACCGGTGTAAAACATCTGCCTGTCATTATCAAAAAGCAATTTTAGCTCTGTGTTTATCTTTCTGTTCATGTCCATGTCTGGCACAAGGCGGCCGATGATTGATAATGGACCTGTGGGAATGTAATGGAGGATGTATGAAGTCTATAAAACATCCATCCCAGGAGGAGACTGCATTCTCCATTTAGTTCCACTCATCCTTTCCTCCGTGCATTAGTATCAAGTTCTCACCTAATGCTGAAGGCTATTTCTGTTCAGCATCTTCCTTGGTAGCAGGGGTAATGTGGTTTAATCCCGGTGCCTCTGAAAGGAAATAATGGTTGGGTTCCTAACAAATGGGGGCTATAAACACTGACTTTTATGTGTGCCAGCAGGAAGAGGAGCAGTCTCTGGTGAATGTCCTGGGGGAAAATGTTGACAAAATGCAGCTGACAAGGAGAATTTTAGATCTGAAACAGGTGAGTGTTGTAAAGGAACAAGGAAAGGAGCTATTAATAACTAACTAAAAAAAAACACCAGTACACATGCTAAACAATTTTCCTCAGGTAAACACATACACATTCACATATGTTAATAGTTTATAATACAATTCTATAGAGGCTTCCCGGTCATTTATCTGTGTCTGAGTGTAATTTGTCTCCCAGGGTGTATGGTACAGACAGCTGAGGTCATAGTTGGATTGTGTTCCCCTGTTTTCCTGCAGGATGAGCAGCTATACAGAAACCTCCACGAGGAGATCAACCACTTGGCCCTAAAACTGGAGAAACAAGGGAAGACAGATGGCAAAAACATCTCCAGCAAGAGGAAACACATCAATAAAATGTAAACGTTGTCCCTTAAGTTGAGCTGGTCGCTGCATGAAACATCTTCTGTCCAGAAAGAAAACTGATCTGTCCTGTTGTCTGCTGTGTGTAGGTGGCTGAAGGCACAGTCTCATCTGAAAAACTACCATGAAAATCTTCAGCTGGCACTGGAGGTGTCCTCGTTCTACCAACAGGCTGATAATACCTTGTTTGCTATTAATAACATGGTACACTTCCCTGGCTGATTAATGTTTCTTCTTCGACATAGATCTGAGATTCACATTTTGTTCACATTTACTGAATTATGTCTTCTCTTCCAGAGGAAAAGCATATCTGCATCGAAAGAGCTGGACAGCTGTGGAGACAGAGAAATACGAGACATCGCCAGTCAAATCATGGTAGGAAGCATCTTTCTACTTAAAGGAATAGTTAGGATTTTATGAAGCAGGCTGGTTTGAGGTACTTATCAATAGTCAGTGTATCACCTGCAGTAGATGGCGGCCAGCACGCCCCTAGTCTGGAGAAGCAGGCAGGAGTACCACCACAGAAGCTAAGTGATGTACTTCTGTATGTTTTTTAGCCACCAAAAAAATCAATACAAGCCATATAAGTTTAAGTGTACACTAAATTTAGAATATTTTACTACTTTACCTTGCCATGAGACAGTACTGTTGTTATCTATGTTCTCTTCAAAGACACCAGACTCCTCTGACAACAACAGTAATTTTACTTCACAGAACACAGGAGCTGCTGGTCTACTGCTGCCTCAAGCAGTTAGCTTGTGTTATAGTGTGACTTTGGTGTTTTAAAGGGTTATTTTGCATTCACCAAAGTCACACAAAAACTAAAGTTCAAGGCAGTGGTAGACCAGCAGCTCCCATACTGTGGTTAAAATGACTGTTTTTGTCAGTGGAGTCTGGTGGCTCTGAAAAAAGCATAGATTTTGCTTTCAGTTCCTGTAAAACTGTGAAAATAGAGTCATGGACAAAAGCTCAATTACTGGTACATTCTTCCTCAGTTTGTACTAGTACTTTTGCAATTTAAAATACTGCATGGACTTCACTTATCAAAAAATAAGCACAGTAAAATGTATCCAAATATTATTCCAGCATGTGACCATTGTGGGCAACCACCAGTTTCACTAGCCCATATGTTCTGCCACTGCCCAAGAGCAACAACATATTGGCAAAATATTTTTCAGTCTCAATCAGACGTCCTTGGTAGACCTTTGGATCCTGATCCACTGATCGCACTATTGAAGGTTCTGATCTTGTGTCCTAAATCCTTCCCCTAACTAGCCCATTTTTTATCTTATTAATTCTTTAAATTTTCTTTTCTTATTGTTTTAATCAGAACAAAAAACAGAATGATACGTTTTACCTTTGAAAATATCTGAATATCTTCTATTTTTCTGATCAGAAATTCGGTTTTCACTTTCATACTACTGCCACTGTTTGTTTAACTTTAAAATCCCCAATAAATAGACTTGGAAAAGAATAGTCTAAATATAGTGTACACTTAAATCACTTAAACTGATATTAATGTTTTTAGATGGCTAAAATACATTTTGCTGCCGCCCCTGTTCACAGCAGTACATTGCTTAGCTTCTGTGCCGGTACTCCTGTCTGCTTCTCCAAACTGTGGTCATGCCGACTGTCATCTACAGCAGATAATACACTGACTATGGATAAGTACCTCATACAACCCAGTTTCAAAAAGTCTGAACTATCCCTTTAAAGCAGCACTGTGTGATTAGATTCTGAAAGTGTGCTGCAGAAGCCTTCTCTGCCTAACCTGCAGGCCTGTGTGTGGTAGATGCTAGATGTGAGCGTGTCACAGGTGTCTAATCTCCATCCCGCCCTGGCCGCCAGCGTCACACAGAAGCAGAGTGAGGTGAAGGACTGCTGGGCACTTCTTCAGAAGGTTTTCAGGTAAGACAGCAGGCCAAGGATACCGCTGACAACTTTGGTGGCCCTGTGAGTAAATGCACTGTTTCACCCAGTAATTGGTCCTTCACAGGTTTCCACTGAGCTGGAACTGTATTTTTCTGTTATTACTCTTCTGGTACCCTCCGTTAAACGTGTGCACTGGCAAAACCTAGAAGACGTTTTCCATTTGAAGTTTGTATAAAGATCTCTCTCTCCCCCTTGATTAGCCGTGTTGAATTTGGTTTTGAATCAGTGAGAAATTATAAGCAAAGTGAAGGACTGGTCTGTCTGGATGTCTGGAGACTACAACTACCACCCAGAGCATCACTCACCACCCACTGGTTTCGTTTATAATATTCAGTTTTCTGCACTGCTTTGGAATTTGACCATGTGTTTGATTACTGTACTAGGTGAATAATGTTTTGGCTCACAGAGTCGAGCTGGCAACACGGCTTGTTCTTTTCTCACAATTAAAATCCTGCCATCACCTCGAATAGTCTGCTGAATCAGAGATATAACGCGTTTACAAGAATATTTTGTAATTTTTATGGCATTTGTAAAACAAATTTATTGTTGCTTTAATAGCCTGCAGTACGAGTCCAGGCTTTTACATCATTAGACTTATTTTAGACTATCAGAAGCAATATCTGCTTAATGAGTACACATTTAAATGCTGCGGTAAAATGGGAACCAAACTGCAAAAAATGAAATACGATTAGTCACAGCCCTACAGCACGCTTAGTGAAACATGAGGCATTCTTCTGAATGATGTCCAAAATGTCAGGGTCATCAAACTTTGTATTTTGTTTTGGAGAGTGCTGTTTAAATCAGGGTTTCCATCTCAAAGAAATCAGTGCTGTTGCAAATGTCCTGGAAGATTTAAAAGTAGCAGACAAATGGGAGAAACTCCAGTCAGATATTATTTGTTTATTGATCTTTAAAACAGTCGATTAGCTATATAAAGCATGACATCATGGCACGTAGATTTATATATTTTATTGACAAGAAGGCTACTTTTGCCTATCCATCATATTTTTTCAAAATAAACAGATAAATATTACGCAAACCTATGTTTGTTAGTGCAACACTTGAACATAAATATTTGCAAATTCTCATATGAAATAAAACTATTTGCAGAATAAAATATTTATTTCACTATAGGTACTATACTGTTCTCAGTTAAATTAATTAGAATTGAATTTTTTTTTTGGGGGGGGGGGGCAAAAACCCCAGAGAGATTTAATTAATTTTAATAAGTTAATTTGTTTTATTTTATTTATTTATTTTTTAATCATGGGGATACATCCTCTGGAGACGATGAATATTTATGTCAAATTTTATTTCAGTCTGACCAGTATTTTAAATGTTACCTTGTTCTGGATCAAAGTGTTGGACTGGCCAGTGAATAACATCGTGATCCTCTACCTGGATAAAAAAGACTGAACATTTTTCATTTTCATAATAATAAATACAGTCAGGAGTTACTTAAGTCCACAGTTCTCACATCCATCTCCAACATCTCCAGCTTTCCAAATATTTCTCAGGCAGAGCCTCTCATGTCAGCGGGCTATCTTTAGATCCAAATATTACATCATCTCGTCTGTCTTATCAGCTGCGTTTCATGGCTATTTAAACCAAATAACACAAACACTGGTAGAAAACTTCAGAGCCATAATTGGAGTTCATCGTGGGGCTCTGAAGCCCTGCTGTCAGCACCACAGTAACCTCCTGCTCTGCTCCTCCTGCAGGAGTGACAGGACCACACTCTCTCCCACTGGCTCCGCTTTCACCAGGGAAGATGCTGACCCCCTGACACCGGCCCGAGAACCCCAGTGCAACGTGGGAATGGAGACGCAAAGGATCATGGGAAAGGAGGTGAAGGAGGAGCAGAATCGTCTGAAAGGCTGCGTGGTACGTAGCTTCTTTCTATTACTGGAGAAACCGCACTGTGGCTCTTGACTGGGAGAGAACAGCGCCATCAGCCTCTTCCAGTCCTACGGCATCTGTGGCTGCAGAAAGTGACGCACTTTGTCCCTTGGTTTGGAAAATGCCTGATTTACAATGTGAGCAGGTTTTTTCCTAAATAACAGTGTTTTTGGAGTCTGTCGGATGTGCTGTACAGCAGTGGCTTCTAGTCTTGGCATCCGAAACACTGCTGGTTTTCCATCCTACCAGCTAGTTAATTGCACATCATAATATAATTTGATGTACCAGTGAGATGGTGAGGAGGAGACCAGCTAGAGCAATATGTAACCAGCCAGTCTTCTCTGTCTGCTGACAAGAACCACAGTCTGTAAATGTTTTGAATCTTGCCCTGTAGGAGTCACAGGAAGAGCTTTTAGAGGTGTTATTTACCCTGGCGCACAAATTCCATAAGCTTCCACAAAAAATGTCAAGCCGTGACTGTACAACATGGCTGACTGGTGGGCCAGAGCAAATACGCCTCTCCCTCCGACCCCAAACTTCACTTTATGGTAGAATAGTATCTTGGCTTTCAACTGCGCTGACAGAAGTACACAGTCATTGGATTAATGCTATATTAATAGATGGCCTGTGGGTCAGTCCAGGGTGAGTGAATAATCTGCAGAGCATGTGGATTCCTCAGACACGACATTCCTCATCTTGGAGGCGGACCAGCACTTTATTGAACATGTGGGTGCTCCTTTAGTAACCCCACTGCCCATAAACATACAAGGAAATACTGTTAGCGTCGTTTAGAAGAGGAGTTATCCAGAGACTTAAGTGTGTGGTATGTTAAAAACCAGTAATTATGTGTATATTTAGTCTTTTAAGTTAGCACATTAAATCTCTTTACAATCCGTAAGCGAACGCACAGTGGCTATTTGCGTTCAGCCCATAATGCAGTGCTCCTCTCCTGTTATTGACCCTGAGCTCTTGTGAAGTCCCTGCTGAGCTTCTGGCCTCATTTTGCCCAGTGAGAAAAGTGCCCAGATGCTCAAGGAGAGAAAAATTCACTCTTTCCATTCTCCCTGTGTCTCTGGTTCAGTTTATTTCTCGGCTCATGTTTTTAGGCTCTAACCGGCCCTGTGGAATCGCCACCTGTGGCAGGAACCCATCAGTCCAACACGTCCTGCTCAGTTGTTTCACTTAACAGACGCTGAGCTCGTTGGCTTGGATGTCCCGAGCCCTTTCACTGCAGTTTGTTGCCTTTATTGCACTGGGAGCTGGGAGTTACCTGGGTGCACTGTCAGTGGGAGCCCCACTCATTACTCTTTATGGAAGGTCTAATAAGAAACACCAAACAAAACCCTGGAGCCCAAAAGCCAAACTCAGTTTTACTGTCCAACCACCCGTTTAACAGTAAAAGTAATTTGTCACATACTTTCGCAGCGCTTTAACTCCCGTGCACTGAATTGATCACAGTATTTTTAATGGCATAACATGCAGTTGCACAGGTCTGTGGGCTGATGGGGACTCTGGGTATTTGCATCTGTGCTTGTACACGGCACTTTCAGCATATCTGCAGACATGCTTACATACACACATTTTTTTGTAGTCTCTCCATCTCTGGTGTAATTTGACTCTGATTAAAGGTAACTGTAAAGGTTTTAGTGTCTGTATGTGTATGGGTACACGTATTATAATCCATACGTCCGTGTCTGTGTCAGTAGTATTATGGCCTCATGTCGCTGGAGGTAAACATGGCTATCGTCTGTTTCTCTGGCTAATTGTGGCCAGATGCTGGGGCTGCGGACCAGATGGGCTTGGTGCTAAGTGATAGTTCTTGGCTGACATCACCTCATAGCACATTGCAGCGAGACAAGAGGAGATCAGTAGAAAACAGATAAGAATCAACAGTACCAAGATAGGGAAAAGTACGCTGAAACAGGAGATGATTGGACGAGGCATGAAAACACAGAATACCATTGCGTATGACATAGCGAATCATTTACCAGCTATTTTTTGCTGTGGCTGACATAATTCTTTTTCATATGGCAGAACTGAATGTTGAGTGCACTACAGGAGTTGTTTACAGTGGAAGCCACTGTGAAGGATGAAGGACAGAAGCAAATATCTGGGAGGGAGACGTCAGCGATGGTTATCAGCCCTGTCAAATGAATCACAGTAGTTTGTTAGTTCTGCAGTTAAAGCACAGAAATGGGCCGATAATGTGCCTCTATGAAACTCAGACTGGCCTATAAAATGACTGGCATGTTAGTAAATGATGTTAGACCGCTTTAATTTACTGCATCTCTCGCATAATTTTGGAGGCGACACTTTTCTCCAGCTCTCTGACTCACTCCTTCTATAAGGCCAGTCAGAAAATAGCATGGTTAAATTAAAGCTACTCCATAAAACACCAGTATTAATGGCTGTTTTGTGCTGTTTGGCTGTTGTGTAAATTCAGCCTTTTTGATTTTTTTTACATGAAAACATTGACAGATTTGCTCTGCTGATTGGTGCAGAGACTTGATGTGTGTCAGCACAGTTTTTACTGGCATATGTGAAAGACATTATGTTATATAGAACAATTAACACAGTGTGGTCTGCATTATTCATACAGTTTGATAGAGAAATGTCAGCATAAAAGAATGTTTTGCTAAATTCACTGTTAGTTTAATTGTTTTGTATTTATGCCAGCCGGTTTTGGTGAGCACAGCAAGTAAAACTGTATTTACAAGGCACTTTTTAAAACTTTGGTTGGTGACATGGATGTAGATTTCGAGGAGGGATTTTTTTCATACAAAACACACTTAAAAAACTAGACCAGTGGTTGGTGCCTATTGCCTAACTAAATTATACATAGTTAGAAACAATATAAGTACATACCAAAAAAAAATCAATGGAAACAACCCCCAAAAACAATACAATTACAATTCAATACAATACAAACAGCTCTAAGTATATCTATTCTTGCGTTGGTTCAGTTGGCTCCAATGTTTGCAGTGGACTGCAGTTGGTAACAAGACCAAGCATCAGGATATCCCACTGTGTTCTCTGTTATAGTCCAGATACATGTAGCTCTCGTTGGAAACCCTGCTGCAGAGTCCTTTGGCCAACCTTTAAAGCTCTCAGATGGTTGTAAAAGAGGCTTAGTGGCTGTTGACGTCTTTAATATATTTCTGCACAAAGACAAGGTCTATAGCTCTGGCATTGACCTTGCTAAAAACTCCACTGCATAGTTCTAAACAGTCAGAGCGGACGGCCATGGAAATCGGTATCTAAGGCTGAAAAAACACTTCTGCTATTTAATGAGGGACAGGGGATTTAAACAGGGGGTCATATTTCCAACTGTAATGGCTCTTTTTAGTCATCAGAGTGGTATAGCACATGTTGGCATCCTTGTTAGACTTAATGTGTTCATTCATAAAGCAATTATAATATATTTAAACTTTTGCTGCCATTTTTAGTATTTTTATTACAAACTTTGATGCCGTCAAACAGAAAAAAGCTTGTATCTTTAGCCCCGTCTGGGTTATTTCACCAAGACGAGCCAACCTTTGTAAGAGAGTGTGCTTTGTGTCATTTACAGGAGAGGCTTTACTTTACTCCGGGCAGCTGTCCATGTTGTCCGGCCTCCAGCCACATTGTAACATTCACATTAGCTGCGAGCTACAGCAACGCCTCATTGTCTAGTGACTGCTCACAGTATAAAATCCTCCATCTGAGATGTTTATGCATCCAGTCAACATTTATTTGACGGATGGCTGACAGAAGAAGCAAAACATTACTCACATATCATGTTGCTGATCTGTTGGATTTTCCTATAGAGACTTTTATGCTTTTGTCCACAGAGTACTGTTGAATGTGGGATTGGTAGGAGAACACCGAGCAACCAAAGCCAGGAGCAGCAATCAGTGAACCACACCTCTTCACCCACAGGAGACGGCCCTGCCTGTGCGCATGATGTCATCGTCAGACATCAATTGAAGGGGGAAAGGTAACATTTCAGCTTGGCTTCTCCCTCCCTCTCTGTCTCTCTCTCTCTGTGACTTACATAATGAGAGGTCTTTATGTAAGTCATAATTGGAGTCACATGTCTGTGTTTTCTTTTGCAGCAGGAAGCCCAGAGCAGAGCCCAAGCTTGCCACCGCCCCACGAGGCCACCCACAGCTTCACACACAGCTCCAGAAGTTCACGGTGTCTGCTGACAAGGTGACCTGACCCCTGCCGGGAACACCTGCATTTCCCCTTTACACAGGAAATCACCTATAGGAGCTGTCTGTGCATGAAGATGGTTCATCTTGTGACCTCAGCTTCAGAATTCATTGCTACAAATGGTCAAGTCAGCACGGCAGTTGCTCTCATCAGCTATTACACCCTTCTCTTTTAACCAGCCACAGACATTATGTCACATTTCGAAATGAGACAAAGTTGTAATGCATTCAAGTGTGACTGGACACACTGATGTGCTACTGTTTTCTCAGTTCCAGTAATTGTCTAGATTTTTTTTTTCAAATGCTGATTTGGTTTGAAGGTCAGGATGAGAAACATCACCTGGTCACTGTGCTTCCTGTGCCATCTAAATGTCATCTCCCTTGGTCCACGTTCAGATATTCCTCTTTTAAACTGATCATCTCTTTAACCCTTTCCCCATTTGGTCTGTATTCCCTCTCAGACTTTGTCCTGGCTGAAAGACAATGTGTCCATGGCCACACAGGTGTGTTCAATAGCCAGCTTTGAGGGGCCAGAGGCAGCCAGGAGGTGTCAACAGGCTCTGGAACAAGAAATTCTCACCAACAGGGCCAGGATAGAGGTGGTCAAACGGGTAAGCCAAGGCACACTGTCATATTGACAGTTAGTCTGAAAACATAAGCACTGGATGAATGCCTTGAATGAAAATATCCCCCACATTTGACAGGCCTGGTTTGTGTATTCATCAAATAATGAGCTGACATTTCACCAGAGACAGCTTTAGTTACCCAAAAGCTTCAGATTAGGTCTATATTTTGCAACGTAAATCCCAGTCCTTAGTCATCACATGCTCTCATCAGTTTAACACTCCATCCTCAGGAGGGTCGCGGGCTGGTCCGTGCACAGCACCCAGGCAGCGCCAAGATAGAGGAGTTCCTCGGCCAGCTGGAAGTCTTATGGGAAGAGCTGCGGAGGAGGCACCAGAGGAACGCAGCGTTTCTGCAGGCCTCAGAGGAGCTGGGTTTTAGGGTAAGATTCATAAAATATCTCACAACAGGCACTCCTCTTGAGTCATACCGAGCCTCTGACCTACCTCTAAAATTATAGGGGGAAATTTATGGTTATGACGGATGATTCTGGATCAGTTCTCCCATTGGGAGAAGCTTTCTGCTGGCCCCGAGCCTGGGCTGTTCGCATACACTCATGGTTAGAAGCTCATTTACTTTCATCTTCACCATCTTAATTGGAAGAGTCTGCAAGGTATATTCCCCCAAATTTATGACGGGTAATCCAAAGGATATAAATTGCGCTGCCATGTAATTCGATTATAGGATGGAAAGAGGCTGCAAATCCCCCCAGATTGATGACTTAGTTGGAAAGCGTGAGTCTTTTATTACAAAAGATGTGGGTCAGAGCGTAGTCTACTTCCATTAGGTAAACATATTATTGTCTTCTTTGTACAGTACATCACCTCTGGTTGTTTTTGCTGTGCACTAAATCACTTGCAAATTACTGCAACAAAAAGCCTCCACATCATTAGCCTCTCTGCTTCTGTACCGTGCAGGTTGTAAAAGTGCTCCAAGCCCTGGGCAGCCTGGAGGCCTGGCTTGAGTCCGTGGAGCTTTCCATGAAGGAATCTGCTCTCGCCGGTGACCCTGAAACAATGAGCATGGCTGAGAGGGAGAGCTGTCTGCTGGAGAAAGAGGTCGCAGCACGCAGCCTGGAGCTCAGCGCTCTGAGGCAGGAGGTGGACCGCCTCCACAGCCACAGTCACCCACACACACGAGGCCTGCCAGTACGCATGGAGGAGGTGGAAAGAAAGTGAGTTTGTCAGAGGAGGAGAGGGAGAGGTCAAGGGCAGCCCCCCCTGATGTCTATCATCATGGAAGATTCATGTTAGGGATCTGAACAATCACACTCTGGTGGTTTCTCTCACCACTGTGGTCAGGAAATAAAGTAAGAATTTTGTCAGTGTTTCCAAGAGGTCACAAGTTTTGGGCTTGCCATGTCTGCAATCCAACATGGAAGAGTTTATTCATAAAAGCCCCAGTTCTTATTTAAGACAAACAATTTCACCCCATAAACCACAAAAAATATATATCCATAGATCTCATAAGCTGCCTTTTTTCTCCAAGTTGGCAAAAAGAAAATACTCTCCATGCGCTCATTCATCGCAAGACCCGAGTTTATTCATTTGTGATTCATGCAGCACTTAGCGGGGTCTACCCCGTAGTCTTGACATGCACTTCACCCACAGCTTGTCAGTGTATGTCAGAGTCACCCGCTCCATGTTTGCTAGATGACGCCTCCCTCTTTGGTTGGCCCTCGAAAGGCAGGTTGTTGCCATGGACTCTCAGTAAAACCTTATGATGCTGGCTGGTTTACTGGACGTACCTGTGACCATAAACACAAGTTCAGACCAAGTTAACCAAAGAAAATAAAGAAACGGAAAGGGCTCAGTTTAAGTGTTTCCAGGGTGGGGGTGTTAGATGGGGCAGGGATGGACACTTGTGGAGTCTGAGGAGCCATTGATGCAGGTAGAGGCTCTCACCAAGCAGCTGTAAGACACTTGGGATGATGTCATTATTTAACGCTACATACAAGCAACTTAAGGCTCATTTGTTCTGGAGAAAATACCCTTTGAAATTGCTCCCTTTACCATCTCAAATATAAACTCTGCATGGACAGGGTACCTTCATGTCCTGAAGTACAGGAAATGTTTATGTGACACATGATATATGATTACATAAACAGCGCTCTAGCATGGTGACATGCGCTCAGTGCGCTGCTCGCTGTCTCTGTAATGTGGTTCTGCTGAAGGACACGGACTTGTACTGTATATGTAGATGTGGATTACTGTTAAGGTGTAGCTGCACATTAAAACATGCCCGCTGGTGTTTCCCAGGTATCGTCGTGTCCAAAGTGCCCTGACCCAGCAGAGCTCAGAGCTGCAGGACACACGGATGCTGACTGAGTTCTTGGAGCGTGTGGAACTAGAGGAGAGCCAGGAGCTCAGCAGCAGTCAGTACAGCCTGGGACAGGTGAGACACTGGGTTAGCCACCCTGAACAATCTAAAATAGACAAAATTCAATTAAATTCTAATCAGTTCATTCTTGAGCCCAAGAGAACATTTCTGCAAAATATTAAGAAAATTTCCTCAAGGTGTTCTTGAGATATCGCCTTGACAAGAATGAGACAAATAAGGTCACATCGACCTTGACATTTGACCTATGGCCACCAAAACCTCATCAGTTCATTGATGAGACTGAGTGGATGTTTGTGCCACATTTAAAGAAATTCCCTCAAGGCGTTCTTGAGATATTGCAATTACAAGGGGACAGAGGAGGGACAACCCGAAAACATATTAGGCATAATACAACAAGGCAGACAAGAGATTCTTAAACCAGGTAGATAAGTACAATACCTAAAAATAAATAAATAATAATAACTGCAATAAATATAAATAAAATTATAAATAAAGCCCATTCCTGCTCTTCTCACCCAAGGAAAAAAAGAATTAATACGGTACGATACAATACAATACGATGCGATGCGATGCGATACATTACGATACGATACGATACGATACGATACGATACGATACGATTATTTCCCCCGGGTGTTCATATGTACTGTGCATACAGTCAGGTGCTGTTTGTAGTAACCTTTCAAGAAAAAAAAATAAATTAATTTGATTCATGATGCTGATATAGTCTTAAAATACAGCTGCATCATGTATTTGCAACATTTTCACCACCACAAACAATCCACCAGCCTCACACCTTAAACATTTACATGCAAAAACACAAACCCTCTGTTTAGCAAGTGAGAAAACAGGAAAATGTCACAGATCCTTTTCAGTGTTATTAGACCCTACTGATACCAACTCTCTCCCTCTGTAACTAACAGCCTCTCCACAGTGAGATTTCCTCAGCTCCTACATTGCTGGGACTCCAAAGCAGTGGCAGTGGTGAGCCCCTGATAGAAAGCATGGGCGACCCTGTGGAGGAACTACGAGAGGCCGTGGAGATGCTAAATGACACCGTTAGGGAAAGAGGCCGATCGCAGAGCCATGACCAGGCCATCCAGGAGCTGCTGAGCAGGGTAAGGAGACGGGAGTCAGTTTATATTGAACTGGAAGCTCTAGCTCTAGTTCATTAGATCCAAAGGTTGCTGCAATGTTTGTTGGGTTATAATGATCTTAGATGATGCTGAATGGTTTTTAATTTCCTCCACTTCTGTCACAAACAGCTGCATAAACCAATAGAGCCACATCTGGTTTTCTTTTGTGTGTGGCTATGTACTTTAATAGGCCCCAAACGAGCCACCACTCCCCTTCGCATGAGTGTTTTCGCCTTAATTCGATTTATTCTTGGTAGAAAAGCAGTACACATGTCAAAATAGCACATAATACACACACGCCCCGGAGGGACTCCATGACACCATTTTAAACACTAACTTGCAATGTGGCTCTCTTTGGAGAACAAATAATACACAGTGAAGCGTAATGACTTAATGACATCCTACGAGTACTCATGATGACTTTGCGCCTCGCCAGCACGCCAGCCTGGCGGTGCACATGGAGGAGTGCTTGTGCTACAGCAAGGAGCTGAGCCTGGACATCCTGGAGAAGGAGACAGACATGGCCGTCCAGTGTGAGCCAGACCGCTGCGGCCTAGAGGCTCTGCAGGAGAAGCAGGACCACCTGGAGGTGAGAGGAAGATGATGTAAACATTGAAAATGATTCACTGGTGCTAATACGATCCAGGATTCCATCCCTTGGACTTTAGATCATTGAGCTTTGCAAAAAGGGAAGCCCCCCTCTCTTTCTCGCACTCGCCTCCAACACATTGTTCCACAGTCTGTTTCCTGTTGTGCCAGATTTTCTCACATCTAAAAAAAAAGGGGGGGCTAGCCCACCCCGCTTTGTGCTCTGTTTAATTTATTATATAAACTTCACCGTGCAATCACACACATAGAGCGTGCAAAAGTTTATTATTCACACGGGATATTTATTTATGCTTGTGTGAGTCATTGTTCTGTTAGCGCTCAGTGCATGTGTGTTTGTGAGTAAATCTGGTGGGGTGTGTTTCTATGTGTCCGGGGGTCACGGGGGTTGGAGTTGTGAGGTTGGTAAAGTCCTGTGTGAGTCATTTTTTGGGCAGTGTTATGTTTATCACACGCACACACACACACAGCTGTCTGGACTTGATACCATTGAAGAGCAGAAATGACCTAATCTCCCAAACTGAAATAACTGTGCCGTCAGCAGACAGGCATCCACAACTCAGTGTTCTTGAGGCTCTCTGTAGCTGAGAAACGTTATGAAGCATTATTCCCAGAGAACCCTCAACGTTATTAATTACTGCCTCGTCAAAAGGAGAAAAAAAAGTGGTCAAGATCGCTTGCTTGCTATAGCGTGGCAGCCCATATGCAGACCATATGGGTCTGTAGCTGAATGATATGCATAAAGCTACGGGGATGAGGTCATAGTCATACACAGATACAATTGATACAGGCTGTTTGAGTGATAGCTGGGATGATGGAAGATGATAGATTTTTATTGTGATTCTCCACAGATTGACTATGAAGTCATCAGGGAGGAGGTAAAGGAGATGGAGAAGCAGACTTCTCGCTTGGAAGAACTGTGCCCAGAGCGAGTGCATGTACTCGGGGCAAAGATCCAGGCCATGCTGCAGGGCTGGACAGAGCTGGAGAAGAGTGTGACGGAGAACAAATCACGTCTACAAGAGTTTGTGCAGCTCCAGGACTTCTTCAGGAGCTACCTCGCCATGATGTAAGCAGGGCGTGGGGATGCTGTGACCCCTTTCTGCCAGACGTTCTTTCGTAATCCTCTTTCGTGAGAACATCTGCCCATTACAATATCTTTTCAAGGGAGGAACAGGATGTTCTTGTTGTCAAGCACAGGTCCCTGGTGAAATGTATAATTTAAGATGTGCCGAGGAGGTCAGCGCACGCTTCCCGGGCCGAGTGTGACAAGACGATGAATGTCTGTCCTATCAGGGAGAGTCTGGTCATTCTCATGTTTTTTTCAAACGTATGGCTTCTCTCACAGCCTTGTTCCTTGTCTCCTCCACCACCTCCTCCCCCTCTCCTGTTTGAATAGCTCATGGACAGAAGACACCAGGTCGTGCATCTTCTCAGATACCGCCTTGCATTTCGGGAAAGACGGCCAGAGGCCACTCGCTGCAGAGCTGGACATGCAGATTGAGCAAAAGTTTGAGGAGTTTGATGAGCTGGCAGAAACGGGGAGAAACCTTTTAGACAAAGAGCACCACCTCACGCAGATGGTGAGCAGGGTGACACACTGATGACTCACTGCGATACTCGGATATACTGTTGGTTTAATTTTTTCCACTTTTAAAAACCCTGGATGTCTTGCAGGTGAAGGAGCGCATGGAAGAACTGAGGAGTATGCTCGGGTGGATCTCGGTGCACTGGAGGGCTCAGAAACAGCAGTGGCTTCATAAGAAGAGCCAACAGGAGCCTTCACAGGATAATATTTATTCTGAGGCCACAATGTGCTCTCCATCGACAGAGGTAAATAAGCAGAGGGGTCAAAGTTAATCACAAAACCTCAACAATCCAAGACTGAAAGGTCGATTGGCTGTAAATTCTTAATTTTCTTTTCATGGCTTCCTACATAGAGTTCACCTCCTGAGCTGGAGGCCCACCAGTCCTACCAGTCCCACCAGATTCTAGTCTCTGATGAAGACAAACCAAAGGCAGCAGGAGACAGCCGGCCCTCATCCCTGCCGCCAACACAAGCTGAGCAGCAGGACGAGAAGCAGTTTGAGGATGGGTATGAGGTCATGAACAGTATTGGACCACGGGGTGGCGAGGCTACCTCCTCAGAGACTCCCAAACCCTCCATTGTGGTCCTCAAAGAGCCCAGCAGCCCTGCTTTAGGGGGCACGGTCAACCTCATCCTTAGCTTTGGTAACACGGGGGACAGCCAGGTTCAGGTGCTTGACCCACCTGCTAGGACGGACGAGGTGGTGGAGGAGACCTCTGAGCCTGTCCACAGGGTGAGAAACACGCTCATCACCTCACACTTAAAGTCACCAAACACCATTATGGGCTGCCACTGTTATCGGCTACATAAATTCCTCACTTAAAGCACTGAAGCAAATGATACTTGTTGCTGAAAGTCAATGCAGTAACATCATATCCCTGTGATGACACTGCATGGGATCTCCCTCCTTGACTATCTGCTGCTGTTCCTCCCTCTTCTCTCCTTTGGCCTTCATGTCCTCCTTTTTTCCCCCGTTTTCTCCCTCAGCCCGCTGTGCCTCCATCTTCTGCCTGTAAAAACTTTTGGAGGCGCTGCCAGGGGCTTTTGGAAAATACTTTGGGTAGTTTAAAGCGAAAGAGAAAGATTTATCGGCAGAGTGCAAATGAGGTAAATTGCGCGGTGTGAACTGGCATTGCATGCTGCGTCTCGAAGTGTGCTGGGACTGCATGCTGTGTGTAGTTGTTTTCTGGGGGCAGCATGCTCTACTAACCCGTTACAAGGTACAGCCGGTCTGCAGCTTTCCCTGTGTTGCTGCCCTGTCTGTAAGCCAGGCATGAGCGCAGAAAGGAAACAGGTCACGCCAAAGCGCTATCATATTTGCACTCGCACCATCTCCGAAGTCACTGCAGCTGGAAAATTTACAGTCAATGTGAGAAAAGTGAGAAAAGATAACAAACTGTTTTACTGTCAGAACTCACAATTTCCTACTTAACTGCAGTCATAAATGCAAATCCAAAACCACATAAATTCTATTTTTAATGAAGCACAGCCTGTTGTAATGAGATGGGACAGAGAGGTGCTGCTTTTACAGTCCACTTGTGAAAATATAAACATAATGAATGAAGTGTAACAATATATATGATCTCCAATTAGTGGACAAAAATCTGTTCTGTGCTCTGTTTCAGAAACAAATATATTTTTGTTATGTTACTGTCTCCAGTTTGTTACAAATTAAGAGAATTAATTTGACCAGATATATAGTATTATGCCAACCTATGCAAAGTAAAATGTTCTTTATTGATCGATTTTATTGTATTCTACTGTAGGGCATTTTATCTAAAAATAGACTGTGAATCTTGGCGGTGTTGATATTTAAAGGAGCCATGTCCCCATCATACATTCCAGCCTTAAAATCGAGGAATTACCTACGTAAGTTTGAGGCACTGGAAACAAATTTGTATGTTTTGGATGTGGATGTAAATCCATCTTTGCAGTAATCTGTCAGTAGTCATTTTGTCTTGTGTAAACTCAGATAAATAGTTAAATTCCCAAATAAAAATCACAATGAATCAGTGTGTTTACACTCCAACTTTCCTCCAACATTAAAAACTTTTCTTTGGAGCTTAACTTGTTCAATGAGCCAGAATTTAAAGCTGGAGAGCACCGATGGCAGACACAGAATAAGGGTGATGAGTAAGAAAAGCACACACAGTCTTCTCCCTGCTGTGAATGTTGACAGACGCTCTCTCTTCTCCTTCTGTCATTTCACCACAAGCCTGACGTAAACCTGGTCTTGTTTGGCTCTCCGCGGCTGTGCCTCGGTTGTGTTAAAATAAGTGACCTCACCTTCACTTCCTATGAAACTTTTGCTCCAAAATGGCTCCCAGCAGGAGTGCGTCCCAAACGCCAACACAGGCGCAGTCATTAGACAAAGAACTGGTGCTGAACTTTTCAAGAAAGGCCCCCAGACTACACACCATGATTTATAGTCTGGGGCTTCCACAGAAACAAGAGATTAGTCACAGAGTTGAAAGGTCAAGCCATTACAGCTGCATATGACGGCATGTGCAGCCACATGTGATTTTGATTAAGTCCTGCAAGTGTGCAGTTACAATCATGTTCGTGTTCTTTTGTCCTTTCATCTAATTTGTACGTCTTTCACATGTTTTTATACATCTGCATTGCCGTGTGAGGCTTGTGCATTCCTGAATCCATTGTTTTCTTGGGTGTGTGGGATGTGAGGTTAAGAGGCTGATGTTTGTCTCTGAAAAGTAGCTGATTGTCTTAGTCAGGTTATCACTCATGTCATCATTCATCTGTAACACATGAAACAGCTCTTGTTCTCGCAGAGGGCTGCAGGGCTCCAGCCTGCAGCACGCATGAGTCTCCCTGGGGTTAACTGTTTGTGATAAAGCATTTACATTAACAGTATGAGAGGTCCCACACGCCTAATATCCGTTTCTTTTTCTAGGTAAGTACCTACTTGCATGTCAAGGATAACAACTTGGCTGTGGCCCCTGTGTATGAGAGTATCACCCTGCCACGCCAAAAGAGCCGCTCTACAGCCTCAGCCTCACCTACTTTCCTGCCGTCCACCTCTTCCTCGTCATCTTCCTCAGTGCCTGCACCTCAGACGGCCAATGTAACCTTTCACGCTTCGGCAGGGAATGGCGGCAGCTCCATTTTCAGCAGCCTTAAGAGAATGGGAAAGAAGAGGAAGAGGAAGAGAGATGGTCGAAGACACACTATCCAGAAAATCATGGGAGTGGAGGAGCAAAGGGACGGGATGCCTCAGTTTGGCTGCGAGACAGTCACATACGACACACATACATGGCCACTTAAGGAAGGCAGGAGGAGGAAGACTTCACCAAAGAGTAGGGATAGAGTAGAAGCTATGGCCTACATGAAGAACCCCCTGCTGAAGGACATTGATACAGAGTGTTCAGGAGAATACAGCATTATTCCATATGCTGAATCAGAGGGGCCAACCACAAATCACGCGAGAAGCCACTGCAGATTCCTCTCTTTGGGCTCTGTGCTGAGCTTCGACCTGCCCAAGGACATGACCCTCATCCCCAGCATTCAGGACATCATTACCATCGCCCCTCCGGAATCCAAAACCGGAGCAGGGACTGATCCGGACCCCCACTCCCAGAGACAATCAGCCCTGAGCTCTTTCAAACAGACTCGACCCACTCCTGCAGTCACACGCAGTTCAGCAGAAATCAGTTTTCCTGAAACTCAGACTTCGACGATTGTCATGAAAGATCTGCCTGATGTGGAGAAGAGTTTCCAACCAGCACCTCCTCTTTCCCCGGGACAGGATGAGGATCAGACTGTGCCATGTAACGACCTGTCTCAAACACAGTTCAGTCAGCAGGAGGATCCAGAGCAGGAGTGGGACAAAATGTCATCAGAGGTTAAAACCAATACAACTGAAAGAGATGTGACCGTCCAGTCTTCCCAGCTCCCTATTTATGTGAACCAAGCCCAAAATACAGCTGCACATAAACACCAATGCCCTAGTGTCCACACACTCATCCGAGACCTAAAAGGACATCAGTACCATAAATGTGCAAGGACCCAGTGTGTGCATGGAGAGAGTCCTGGACAGTGTCTGAGCCAAGCTTCTCATATGGTGGTGAATCTGAAGTCGACAGTGAATGTGAGTGTTCGTCAGGACTCAGTTGACTCTGGAATCTCCACCTCCAGCAGTATCAAGCTTTGTACTGATGCTCCATGTCCAGATAAGCAGCAGCCCAAGGGTGTGGTGGGGAGGCTGATGTCCCTTGAGGTGGGAGGTATAGACTGCGCTAAATCGAAGGAGAGCACTGTAACATCATCAGGTTTGTCAACAGACTCAGCAGAGCTAGATACAGAGCCCGTCAACCTCGACCACCAGCAATTTGAGGAGGAAGAAGAAGAACTGGAGGACATCTGGAACCAGACTACTAACTTTAGACAGAGCATCTGCTCAGACATTATGTACCAGCCCAACCAGGAAGAGTCTGAACCCTCTGTCCAATCCAAAGAGCCCCCTTCCCGCTCACCTTCACCCAAGACCCCGGCTGTGCTCTACAGGAACCTGGTCACTGCCTCAGCACCCAACCTCCTCGTGGCCGAGTTTAAACTGCCCTCCTACCTTCAGAGCTTGCTGGGTTACGACAAGGAGCAGAGTCCCAAAGTTAACCTCCCTCCACTGGCCACAGGAGACAGGAGATCCTGGGCGGCCTTTCCTAACAGGGAGCCAGCCGGCAAGATCTCAGTGACAGTAAACGAGACGGCATCTGATCCAGTGAAGCTGCCAGATGTGGGGGACAATCAGAGATATATTTATCAGTACAGAGAGGATGAGGAGGAGGAGGAGGAGGCAAAGGTGGGGGAGGAGGTGGATGAGCACGCAGGTAGTTTGAAGGTGAGGTCAGCGTTTGGTATACTGTGATGTCAAAACCTTTGAGACTAGATCAGTTCACCCAAATTACAGAAAAAAACGTATTCCTACTGGTGTGTAGGCATGCATACGTGGTTTTATTTACCCAGGTTTGGAGATATCTGTCTTTGAGATTTCCCAGTACAATGGAAAGAATTACAACTAAGTTAGTGACATTCAAAGTCTGTAGTGGGATGTTGTTAGAAATCCTCTGACATATCTAAAACTCCAGCAAATAAAACAAGTGGTGGAATGTAACTACGTACATTTACTCTAGCACTCTACAGTTTTGGCATACTTGTACTTTCCTTTAGTATTTCCAATGCCATACCTCTGCTCCAATATAAATCACAGATAAATATTGTGCTCTGTACTTCAGTGCATTGATCTGATAACTTACATGTCTTTCCAGATTCAGATTATTAACATAACATTTAAATAAAATAACTAATAAGTCATGATACAATACAATAGGTTAAGCTATCCAACAATATATATGTAATAAAAATTAGCTCCACATTTACCAACTGCAACATTAAAGTAATAAACACTGTGGTATTACTACTTTTACTTAAAGGTCTAGTGTATAGGATTTAGTGGCGCCTAGTGGTGAGGTTGCAGATTGCACCCAACCAAAACTACTCTCATGTCAAGCATGTAGAAGAACAACAGTGGCCAATGCGAAAACATGAATGGCCCTATAGAGCCAGTGTTTGATTTGTCCATGCTGGGCTATGGTAGGACAACATGGCAGACTCCATGGAGAAGGACCTGCTCAGTGTGTAGATATTAACAGCTCATTCTAAGGTAACAAAACACAACAAATCTTATTTTCAGGTGCTTTATAAACTACTGAAAAGATAGTTCTGAATATTATAATGCATTTCTGCCAACAGATGCCCCTAAATCCTACACACTTGACCTTTAAGTAATTCATCTGACAACTTCTTCCACCTCTGAATAAAACCAAAACTGTCAGCATGACTAGATAGCATCAAAAGTGTTTTATGTAATTTGGGTGAACTGAAACTCTAACCCACTCTACCTCATTTATTAGAATCCTAATTAATGCAATAGTAATAAATCTAAATGTTTATACAGTATTAACAAGTATGTCAACTATCCGATGTATACAGTGAATACAAACTAAAGTCATTTTGCAGTAAACCTTAGTGTTGATATTTAAGGCAAGTAACTGCACGAGCAGCTCATATTATGTCATCAGTGATGACTGTGGTATCTTCTCTTACTGAACAGGACCACTCAATGAGTCTACTGTCAGTTCATATGGGTTTGGATGGCATCTGTCAGCAAAGAGAAGCCTCTCACAGCCTGGACAACATGGAGAAGCAGGAAGAATCAGTGGCCACAGGAGGGCGCTGTATCACCCTGGTAAGAGTGACTGCAATCTGTTCAGCTCTTTGCCTTTCAGAAACATGGCTTTTATGATTATCCACAGAGAGGAGTTTTCCTCTTTGTCTAAATGTTGTTAATTCAAACCCTCTCAGAGTGGAAAGCCTGAGCTGCAGTCTATGGAGGGAACGCTTGAGAGGAAGCACAAGCTGCAGCTGGGAGGAAAGAAAGTGAGCAAGGCTCCGTTTTATGTTTAAGCCAGCACGGTCAGCAAATGTAAAGCCCACAGTCAGCAGCACACACTCTTATCTTATTTTCACAGGCTGCCTCCAGAGGCTGGAACTCCTACCATGCTGTCCTATATAGACACACCTTGTGCTTCTACCAGGATAGAAAGGATACACTGAGGGTAAGCAGAAAAAATACAACAAAAAGAGCCCAGGAGAACAGAAATGATAAATAATTGAATTGGAAAGTATGAAGTCAATGATGATCAATCTGTGCTGTGCTGCAGAGCTCTGCATGCGGCCTGCCGCTGAACCTCATGGGAGCTGAGTGTTCACCTGCACCAGAGTACACCAAAAAACCCAACTGCTTTCGACTACGGTAAGACTGTAATAAAAACTAATTCACAATGACGATGTTTTATAGATGATACAGAGAGCTGTGTGTTTGGCCATTCTGTAACAGTTGTCTTTTCTGGCACTCAGGCTTCGTGATGGGTCCGAATATCTGCTCAATGCTTCCTCACGCTTTATGATGAAGAAATGGATGATGAAAATACAAGCAAGCACAGGTAAACATTATATTTCAAAGCTAATGCATGCAAATTCTGTAGCGATACGAAACGGATGTGATTCATATACGGGGTTTTTTCCTTCATAGGTCGGAGTGAGTCTGTGCCTTCATTATCAAGTGTCCCAGCTGATCAAGACTTCCCCATTTCCTTGTAAGATATGACGGTTTAAAGGGAGAGTCCACCCCAAAATCAAATATTTTTACTCCTACCTGTAGTGCTGTTTATCAGTCTAGATTGTTTTGGAGTTGCAGAGTGTTGGAGATATCGGCTGTAGAGATGTCTGCCTTCTCTGTAATATAATGGAATTAGATGGCACTCAGCTTGTGGTGCTCAAAGAGGCAAAATAATAAAACAGAAACAGACATGAAACTGCTCACAACAAGGTCTGTGGATTATCTTGAGTAACTGGGTCATGATTTCTGGAAAGAGACATTGCTGTTGAGTTTTTCAAATTAATTTTTTTGGCACCTTGAGTACCACAAACTGAGTGCCATCTAGTTCCATTATATTGGGGAGAAGGCAGAGAGCTTTATGGCCAATATCTCCAACACTTGGCAGCTTACACCAAAACAATCTAGACCGATGAATGGCACTACAGGTCAGAGGAAAAATATGCATTTTGATTTGGGGGTGAACTGTCCCTTTAACAACCTCCAGCTCCTGATGCTTCTGCTTCTTTATAATAATGTTTGTGATTAAAACATGTTCCTCTCCCTTCCAGAAAGCCCTTCCTCTGTCCCAATTGTCATGGTCTTGCCAAATGCCACTGCCCCTCCTCCCGCCATGATGTCACCTCCACGTTCCCAAGGCGCAAACCGCCGGGCGCGACCCAAACCAAAGAGATTGTTGTCGTCACCAGAGAGTTCAGTCACATGCCGCAGAGTAATTTAAGGAGTGTGGATGAGCAGTCGACCATGTCATCCTCAGATGGAGGCTGCTGTGGTAAGGCCTTCTGCTGAATCAACAAAAGCAATACAAGCCCCACCCTCTATTGTTGGCTACTGGATAGCCCCACTGGGCCCACTGGTGGTTAGAGGATCTGCTATGGTAGATATTTAACAGGAGTTCTATTCATTTTCCCAATAATGATTTTATTAAACAAGCTGGTGTTGCTTGCTTCTTTACTCTTGAGCTCAAGAAGAAATTCATATAGGTTTGCAGTGTTTCAGGCTGCTATAAGTGCTCTAACCAGGAAAATTGCTGTTGCAGGTATAGCATGTTCCACTAGGTGGAGCTGAGGTATTGTCTTACTACATGTTAAACAACTAGAGTATCACAGGACTGCACAGAGGCAGCTCACACTTTGTCCCTCAGCTCTTCTGTTTTAAAGGTCCAGTGTGTAGGATTTAGGGGCAACTATTGTCAGAAATGGAATATAATATTTATAACTGTGTTTTCATTAGTGTATAATCACCTGAAAAAAAGGATTGTTGGGTTGTTGTTACCTCAGAATGAGCCAGTTATATCTACATAGGAAGTGGGTCCTCTTCTACAAAGTCCACCATGTTGCTCTACAGTAGCTCTGAATGGACAAACCAAACACTGACTCTAGATGGTGCCATTACCTTTTCACATTTGCACATCAACCACTGAAGTTCTTTGACACATTTGGCACATGGGAGAAGTTTAAGTTTTTGCAACCTTACTGCTAGATACCACTAAATCCTACACACAAGACCTTTAATGTCTGCTTTTAATAATGCCTTGTCCCCCTCTAGATGATGATGAAGACAGTTTAAAGCAGACGGTGACTCACAGACTGTCTGGAGCATGCAGAAACAACACCTCTCCCTCCCCTCACTCCCCTGTCTCCAGCGGTCAAGACTGGCTCAGCACCAAGCGTCGCTCCCACTCCTTCACATCAGGTTAGTTTGCAGTTATTAACCTAAATCTATAACATGACTGTGAATCATAAACAGCTGTTTCTCAGCCTCCTAATGTTCACTCTGTTTCCTCTCAGCAACGTTTCAGAAGATCAAACCCATGCAGCACACCCCTGGAGGCAGCGGCCTGGAAAGAGGCTCCAACTACTGTGTGACTCTTGTCGTTGGAGACAAGACGTCAGACGGCGTGTCTATAAGCAGGAGCTCTGAGTCCCCGCTGCTGGCCTCGGCCGGATGGCAGCAGGACACCCATCAGGACTCTGCTCTGAGGAGCTACGCCAGCCTGCCACGGCCGCACAACAAATCTGTCTTCAAAAAGTTCTTTGGGAAAAGGGACCTCTGAGATATTTTAATGATTTTACTAATAAAGGGTTTTAGAAATAGTTTCTAATGTGCAGTGCACATATTTGTTGAAAAGCAAAAAAAGAAAAAAAAAATGCTACTACTGATTATATTTATGATGGGAAGAGCTACCATGGTTTTATTTTTGATGTGTTTTATATAAATCACTTCAAATCCTGATGAGTGCCTTTAATGAGTGTTTATATTGATCCAAGTTAAAAGGAGCAATAGTGTGTGTGTGCACTGTGTAGATGTAGATTCTATTAATTGAAAAACATGTTTTCTTACCAGCCGTATGTCATGTTTCCTGTTGTTTTGTTGTTGTTTTTATTGTTGTGTTATTGGGTTAACAGTCTCTGTTGAAAGAAACCTATCTGCTCAGTGGAGAATCAGTTTCAAAACCATTTTCACAGAATAATCTCAGTGATATAATCTTAAATCAGTTATGACTTAGTCTTATCCTGAACTCATGACACTTACTTCACATGTACAGCGTGTGGTGCACCAAAACATTTTCTCCTTTATACTGAAATCAGCAGTTTGATACTGCTCGAGCTTGTTTGATATTAACACATTTAAAATACTAATTGTAGCAAAGGCTATTCATAATAAAACATTAAAAACCAAGACTTTGCTTCGGCTCTGATTAATAGATGGAGATATTTATTTTTTAATACAGTTGTGGTGAAAATGTCTGTTATTCAAACCCTGCTGTCATCTCTGGAGGCTTTGAAGAGAAAAAAGGATTAGATGAATGGAGAGATTAAAGGCCAGGCCAGGCTAAGAACATTCTCACATCATTAGCCTTCTTTTTGCATATTAAAGACATGATTCAAACAAATCCATAATCAACAGCATTAATGCTGAGGACCCAAACATTCTTTGTAGACATTATGGCTGCATAATGAGTCATATGCATAAAGAGTTCGCAAAATGCTGCTGTTTAGCATCACAAAATATTCAGCGATTCCCTTCAAGATGTCTGAGGGACAGATTAGTTTGAGCAGAGAGGGAAATGGGTCACTTGGTGCACATTTTAAAACAATTTTGGAAGATCTGGAATATATAAAGAACTAGAAAAGGCTAATGTCTCTCAAGAAAGTGTAAGTGTGCATGCCTAATCTGAGAATTGCAGGTGCAAACACTAAACAGGTAGAAATGTCCTCAAATGTTAGTTTACATGTGCAAAGTCATACAGGAGCTGCAGCTGAAGTGTCTGTTAAAGTGTGAGCATTGTTTGGGTGTAAAATGCATTTTGAAGTGTAAGAGCCAAAAGCAATTGAGATCGGCTGAGGTGTAATCACTGAGAGCAACTGAAATTTTAATTCCAAGTTTGAGCCATGTAGGCAGTTGAACTGTCTATTTATATAAAAGAAGAAGAAAATACACTTTATTAATCCCTGAGGGGAAATTAAATTGGTTCACTCTATTGTCATATACACACAGGCCTGAAATACACATACACAAAATCAGGACCTATACATGCATTAAATGGAGAGATGTCTGAGCAAGGGGGCTGCCCATGGACGGGTGCCCTGAGCAATTGGAGTGTCCGTGCCTTCGTCAGGGGCGCCTTGACAGTGCCCTGGAGGTGTGCTGGCAGCTCTCCCCCTGCCAGTCCACTCCATATTTGGTCCGGACAGGGACTTGAGCCAAGTCTCTACGGGCTGAGCTACTGCCACCCTGTTTTATATATATAAGCACTCTAAGAAAAAGATAGAAGCATTTGAACTGTTCAGAAGTGCATTGCATCCACATAGGATAAGTAAATAGACACATAATCTGGTAACTACAAGGAAAGCTCTCATGATTATGAGGGATCTCCTACTTAGAGGATATTATCTTCTAGGACAGGTGTAGGCAACCTGCAGCTCTGGAGCCACATGTGGCTCCCTAGCTCCTCTCCAGTGTCTTCCTGAGGCTTTGACAAAATTTGAATAACAGTTTTTTTTTGTAACATTTTAATTTCAATGTATCATTGTTGCAGACCTAAAGTGATTTTTACAATCTCCAATCAGGAAAATGCTTAAAAATGTCTACATAAATGCCTATACACTGAATTAAAAAAAAAGTTTTAACATTTTGTCAACTAACAATATGTCTCCAACTTGGTGCAATTTCCTCTAAATTTTGACAAACCTTGATAGCCTTGGCTAGTGTTCATGAGTCTCCCTAACTAGGCTCTTTGTAAGGTTCAAATATGTGTTGTAGCTCCACCTTTTCTTATTTTTGGGCCCAAATTGTCTCTTTTGATGGTAAAGGTCACTGACCCCTGTTCTAGGATATCATAAGTCTGTTCTTCACAAGGTTCCTGCACTAAACAGCCCACATAAATGTGTAAGTTTATATCCATGAAGCATGGATTTAACTGTTTCTGCAGGAGTCGAACGAATTCCAGCAGGTCAGACAGGGCTTTCCACCTGAATAATCCCAACGACTTGAGGTGTCTGCACAGTGCTGACATACTGATATTTTTGCCATCCACATCAAGTCACATTAAAATATGCTAGTGTCTTTAATTGAGAAAGAAATAAAAGCAGATTAAATGCAATAGCGCTATCATTGTTCACTCTCTTATCCTGTAGCCTAAGTTAGCGCCAACTGTTAACTACCTGCTGTAATTACGAGATAGCAACTTACAATTACGAGGTAAGGTTGTCTTTGTTTTTTTGCGCTTCCATTGCATGTTAGTCAAAATTGTAAAAGCTGAAAGCAATTGAAATTTTAGCTGAAGGTTAAGTGTCAGTAATAGTTGAGGCATGTGCACTGTTAAGAGTCATTTAGTGTGTTAGCAGCGACCACAGCAACACACCCTCAGATCACACTGTATCCATGCTGATTTGAAGAAATGTATATATTATAACTACATATATATATAAACACACACACTATATTTATATACTGTGAAGTCGCACTATCACAACTATTTAAAGAAAAAAAAAAAAAGGAGGAAGATTTGAGTTTTGGCTCGACCACTGCACCACCTCTCAGCTCATAAACACTGCCAAAAGTCACAGTGTGGTCTTGGCACGTATATGCGCATAAACACATGCACGCGGCAGCTACAGTAGCGTATGGAATGGAAACAGCTAGAAAAAGCTCTGCGTTTGTGGTGCAAATTTGTCAGAAGCATCCAGCAGAAGCATTAATCACAGCAGGTCAG
Organism: Epinephelus moara; assembly: GCF_006386435.1. Classification (NCBI taxonomy): domain Eukaryota; kingdom Metazoa; phylum Chordata; class Actinopteri; order Perciformes; family Serranidae; genus Epinephelus; species Epinephelus moara. Next base: position 14,389,236 of record NC_065524.1, read on the forward strand.
CAATCTGTGAATCATTATCCAGACTCTATAGAGTTGTATGACTCAGACTCTCACAGCACTGTAAAATATACCCTAAGATTGTTCAGTGTGTACACAAAATCCCCATATAAGTCATGTCCATGTGCCACCGCATTGATCTATATGATATTAGTTTAGACAAGCTAATAATCCACAATGACATCCAGGATGTGATTGGCAAATTCACATAGTTGCTGCGTGCACATATGGCACCTATTTTCTCGATATGCATGGACTACAAACATTTGGGTTTTCCCCTCCACAATAAAGACAGTTTTTGTGTATTTTTCTTCTCTGTCAAGTTTGGATTGACAGCCACGTCCGTTTTGGCCCCGAGGGATGCAACACTCACTGGCCAATCGATTGATCACCATGCCCCCGATCATTGTGTCCGCTCTGTGCCCTCTGACCTCCATATCATCCACTGACAGCTCCTGACTGCTTCCTTCGCAGCTGTGGGGGTTTCAGCCCTCCCCTGCAGAGACAGAGATGCACTCACACCGCTTGTGTGTCACCACACTCTGGAGGCTTCCTCTGTAAGTGTGGGATTATATGGCTGGGCAATGGATACGTGCACCATAAAAACACAACACCCACACACTTCTCCACACTTGGGTTGTCGCATTTCCTCTTGTCTAACCACTAATAACGGCCCACATGACACATCCTACCAAAGGTGAGGTAAAGTCCAGGTTTTGTTATGTAGCCAAGTGAGGAGTGACTCACCGGGGTTACCACAGTCATTCAAAGAGATCCGGAGATCACAAGGAGCCATCAAGGTTGTGTAACAGGAGAGGGATGTCCTCAGGCCTCCACCCCTCCCCTGCTGCTGAAGGAAAATGGTCCTCTGGAAGGAGGCATGACTCTTCACACATCTCAGATCTCAGCAGGGAATATGTTAATAGTTGCTCTTTAGTTTCATAGATGACCCATTCCATCATAATAAGAATAGATTTATGTCCATAATTTGGTACATTATAAATGCTGCTCGTTTTATGAGTAGCAAAGGAAGACATTTGTCGAAATGATGCAAAGATTTCCCTTTTTTATTTTCCTTCCCGTGCTTCTTTGAGCTTTGATCCCGGGCTAAAAGGTAGGCTTGCAGAGGGGTGTGCTAGTGGCCCAGATACAGGCTTTGAAACCTAACACTGTCTGCCTCCAGCAGCCCCGGGGAGCCCATGAAAGTGATGTAATGGGAAGAGTGGTTTAGGAATCATCGGTGGTGGGCAGCAGGGTGGAATAGCGGTTAGGAACCTACAGATCAAATGGCTTAATTTCCACAGCCTTCGGATCCCATTTGACATTAACTGCCCACCTGTCAAGAGCAGCGGACCTGAGCTATGCCCATTAGCACAATGAGGTAAATTAGAGCTCAATTACAGCTTTCTGGGAATATATTTGAACTCACAACCCCTGTGGGCTGTGCAGAGCCTTGTGGCACGAACGGTGAGAAGTCACACACCCAGTACATGCTTAGAAATTATCTTGATTTAGGAGTGTTGCTAAGTGCTTACCATGTGCAGGCTTTGGCACTGAGAAGTCTGACATCACAGATGCTAAGAAGCTTTAGCTCCACTTCTCTCAATGAATCACACGATCAACCTGGGAAATAAACTGTGAATTTGAAGTCCAGCTTTGGGAAAGCTAGAGCGGGCTTTTGTGTATCTCCCACATGGTCTTTGAACAATATGTCAGATTTTCATCAGCCGTGTTTGGCATTTTGGCCAAGGGCTTCTCGGACAATATATCACAATACCCCCCCTCCACCTCCCCCACAGCTGTCACTGTGCCTCCTGGGCTGGTACCACAAAGTGCAATAACTGGAGAGAAATGTCCTCATCTAAGCTCCAGCTCCCCACCATCCACCCCGCTACCCCTCCCTCCCTCCCTCCCTCCCTCCCTCCCTCCCACCAGCAAGCTCCCTTTTGTCCTGGATTGTTGGTAAGCTCCTTGCATTTCTGTATTCTCTGTGTGTGGAGGGATAAAGGGTACAGGGTGCCACATAGACATCTGTCCTGCAGATATGGTGCAAATGCATCTCTGCGATATGGATATTAATTCACGTCTTATCCATTCAAGCCATTCTATATGGCTTACGTCACGTCGGTACATTCATGTCCCCTGACAGCGTATCCAATTGTTACAGTTGCACAATGGTTATGTATGAACAAACCCATGGTGTTAACAATGGAAAATAGCAAGCATGATAACCATATGTCTGGTGAGTGCCATTAAATATAGTAATGTAATCTAAAAGGTTTTTGAGTATGGAGAGGGTTTCTCTTCTGTGCAAATAAAGGGAAATAATTATCTTTATGGATTTGAATTGTTTGCTACTGTATCACATATTGATGTTATGATGATATGGAACATTTTATACACATTATCAGTGCTTCCAAACCTATTTCCCCAACAGATGAACTGACCAACAATATTGCAAGTATTTATCAATTTGTTTTAGCTATTTCAATGGCTGATTCAGTATGAGGATATTTATTTATAAGACACGTAAAATTTTCACCAAAGATTCAAAATGTTGCCTGAGAAATACGACCCTCATCAGCCTAATTTGTGGTGCCGTGATTAAAAGTCAACTTCGAACAATCATAAGTCCTACATTGTAAATCCGACTGACTTGAAATTCAACATACAAGTCCAGCTCAATGTGCTCTGCAAAAAATCCTGAAGAACCAGGATTAAAGTCTGCCTGTGTAGATTTTCTGCCATTTTGAATTGTCTGAAAAGCACATTTTTGACGTCATCTCTTCAATCGTTGGTTCATTTTGTACCAAATTTTCTGTGGATCATTACAGGACCAAGTTTATCTACAGTTATCAAAACCTTGTTGACATCTCATTGCATAGCAAAAATACTGACCAATGAACTTTAAAAGGGGCGTGGCTCAGCGCATACAAAGACCTAGCTCAACAACCATTGGGCCAGTCATCAACAAACTTGCAGGAAATATCCACCTAAGTACCTGAAACATACCCTGAAAGTCTCATTCAAATAGACCACTAGGGGGCACTACAAATGCAAACAGTGGGTGTGGCATAACACAAGTCAGACTTTAAATCAGAAATTGTTTGCTGAATCATCACAAAACTTGCAGGATATGTTTCATAACAATGTTAAACCACGTGTGTAAAATTATTTTGAAATCACTCAATAGGGGGCGCCACCAGTTCCAAATAAGTACTTTGGCCTTGTGCAGAATTTGGTTATAATCAATAACAGTTTGTCTAACATCACAAAACTCAGTGGATATTTTTAACTAAGCTGTTGAAGCGTGTCCCCAAAATGTGCTGCAACTGACCAATAGGGAGAGACGGTGTTGCCGAGGAAGAATGGGCTGGCAGAGATGGGACATAAATGAATGAGCATCTGTTTATAGTCATAAAAGCTGTTCGTTATCTTTAATGCAGGTGTCATGAACTGTCAAAGGTCTTGATCCTTCCCAGCTTTCAACTTCTAACAGTCCATGCTGGCTGGGACGCTGGATTCGCCAAATGCTGGCCATGTTCTATTAATATTTTTCTAATTGGTTGAACTACTCCACAATATTTCCATGTACCCCCAGGCAACAGCAGAGGCACCCCTGGCTGCGAATCACTGCTGTAAATATGCCCTTTAATATCGCAATATGGTTGCTAATCACATTATAACAAATCCAATGCATCCACACACACACGCGCCCTTTATTTGGTAAAACTGGCACCGCCTCTGTCACTGTTACATAACCCATCTGCTACCCTGCTGCAGGGTGAGGCTGAGGATCACCTTCCATCAGGAGAGGCAGCTCCTTCAGCACTACTGCTTAGCTTGCCCCACCATGAACCATACCATCAAGTCTAATTGCCCGTTAAGCTTTTGCCTAAAACAACAACGCAACGCCATATTTCCATGTTGGTTCAAAAATACGACCATTGCGAGGTTGACTTTGAAGCCAATTCAGCGACTGTCGGTGCCAGCAGATCCAGAGGTACGTCAGCGGTGGCCACAGAACAGATGCTGGCACAGCAGCATGTCTGACGCAGATCACAGCTGGCAGCTCTCTCTGCAGCCAGCCTGACAGGTTACATCAGTTACACAAGCAGTACAAAAAAAAAAAAAAAACAAGTCAAAAAAAGCCTTCCATGTATTTTCACTTTGAAATGACCTGAAGATGCTTTAGTGTTGAAACAAATATCTTTGCCAGAGGGTTTCTATTAAAAACCTTGATACAACTGCCAGACTCTGGAGCTCACGCAGAGTCAGTGAAATTCCACTTGCAGCGAGTCTGTCTGATGTGAACTATCAACAGACTCATGAACCTTGAATGCTCTTGAGCTACTTTTAAAACCTACTTCTCCTTTAAACCTAAGAATATAGCCAACCTTGTCTTAACAAATGCACTTCGGGCAAAAAGTGTTAATATGCCAGATTTAATGTGTTTGTTGACAGTCGCAGAGAGCTTCACTTCAAGTTTGACAACATGCCTCGTTCTATAGCTGTAAAATCCTTCAGAGACCTCTTTTGAGCTGCACTACTGTAATAAATCCTTCATAAATGCACTCTGACATCTCAGAAATCCTATAGTCAGTGATACTATTTATCCTTCACTGTAATCTGGCTGCACATGGACAGAGATGCCATTATCTCCCAGGATAGAGCACAAAATCCCTAAAACAAAAGAGAAGCATATTTATTTTGAAAACAAAACTGAAGCTTACCATCGCTATGAAAACATTTGCAACTGCTGAACAAACGAACAGTTTCCATCTTTAAACAGAAGAAATGATAACCAGAGAAAAACAATCTCATTGCAGAGAGACAATAACTGTTTATTTTTCCATTTCTTCCTTCATGCTAGTGGATGAATAAACCATGAAAGGATTGGACATAGCTCCACCGTTAAATATTGATTGATTTTCAATGAGCACATCCTCAGGTTGACTAGACAAACACAAGAAGGGGAGGGGGCTCACACAGCACAGAACTAAATGAATAAACAGGGGCACTGCTTTGTTTGCCCCGTTATGAAAGAATTAGCAGCACTTGTCCTCGTGGATGAATTAATATTAGAACTGCCTGCTGGAATCTCTGTAAGACCAACAGCTGAATAAAAAAACATAAAACACAGCTGTTTTAAGGACTAGCAGTGTCTGACTCTGAGAGCACGGGATATTTACACACTAACTGAACAATTCCCCCGCTGTGCTCCATCTCACAATCAATTATTCAGCATGCAATCCATTTTGAGGCTTTATGAGAAAGGAAAAAAATGAATTGAGTACATAAATACATGCATGTGACACACTAACTCTTCCAGCAGCTCACTGTGCCCCCTCAGGTCAGGTCAAAAACCCAGTTAGGAAGTGTGTGTAGTTTCACTGAACAGTCTGGCTGTGTGTACTGGTTTTATCAGGCTGTTTGTTGTAGACAGTTTTGTAGTGCTGCTATAATGTCTTGTAGAATGGCATTTCTGTTTTCCTTTGACACCTAAGTGGGAAAAGAAATAAGCAAGAGTCATTGAAGATGGTAGATAATGTAAAATTATACAATCTGTGTTCAAGATAAATAACACAGGAATATCCTATCCTATATCCTATAGGATCTAAGCCTCAGACAACACAGTGTCCACTTTGAGATTATCATCAACATGTTGTAAACGACTAATCTCTGACCTACCGTTTTATAAGTGAAATTACAAATCATGTTTGCCAAAAATGTTTACACTGCCACATCACCTTGTTAATATATAATAAGCACTCGAGCACAGTGAGTGTTTTGCATGACAATATCCATAACTGAGTCTTCCGTGATAAATTATTTTGACATTTGAGACCAGCCTTTGTTGTTGAATCAGTCACGCATGATTTAAGAGTTAATCCTGCTATAGGAGAGGGATAATGCAGGGCATGCCCCTTATGTGTTAGTGGGCAGACTGACTGCCCTCTAAGACCAAGTGGATACAGTGTAAACACTGTCCTATAGCTATTGTGGGACTTAACAGCTCCTAAAGTGACCTAAATATCTTTATTTTTCCCCCCAGAGAGTGTGCTGGTGTTTGTACTCACAGTGAAGACCTTGACATCCCTCCTGCTCCGCACCTCCTCCACGAGACCCAGTGGTTTACCCTTGGGGATGGGGATGGTGCCCAGGATGGTGCAAGAGGAGCTGTCTAAAGTCTGTCTCACCGCCCTGATGAACGACTGGCTGAAGAGCTCCATTTTGCCAATCTCGTCAATGACAAACACCTTCCTGTTCCCCCCATCTGCTGACCCAACCTGGAGATGAGGGTTGTTAGCGTTAAGCATGAGCATGCATAAGTGTCTGCTTGCACAATCTATAAATAAAAGGAAACCAGTTGAGTTTAGACAGTTATCGATAAAGAGATTAAACAGGTTACGTTGGTGGCCATGTGGCTAATCTAACGTGGATAAAGCTCATCATGTAAATGTCTCATGGATGTGTCTGATAGCATGCCAGTGACAGTGTTTGCATGTTATGCACAACGGGTGATCAGCAGTGATTACAGAGACGCTTCGACTGAGATGAAAGTGGAATATGTGCCGCCAAGGCACAGACACCTTGCTTTACAGCACATGTGTAGGCGTCACTCCAGGCTCACTTTACATGCCGGATTAATCACGGTCAGTGACAGCCAGACGGCACCACGAACACTAAAAATGTCACTCTGGAATTTATGTGTTTGCAAGCTTCCAATTATTCCATCAATTCTGAGAAAATCAAAGGTTTGATGAGTTAAGTCGGGGAAAGACAGGGGGAGTGTTTTGCTTACTGTGATCTATTGATGAGTTTTAAAAGGCGTGTGTGTCGTCTTACATTTCTGAAGAGGGGGAGAGCCAGGTTTTCAAATGAAGGCAAGTCAACCACATACTGCCCAACTGTGTATTCCCGTCTGCCATGGGATGACCCAGCAGCGTCTCTGCGAGTCAAAATAAGGTGACAGTCACTCAAAAACAGCACGATAAAAGAGAGGTGGTTTGATTTGGATAGGATGACAACCCTGCTACCTGACTCTGGACAGGTGGCCCCTCTCTCCTGTCACTGTGACTACATCAAAGCCGACTCTCCGGCCTCCCTCTCTGACCTCCTCTGTGTAAAAACCCTCAACTCCCAGTCCTGATGACACTAAAGCCTCGCAGGCTTTCCGGACCAGAGTGGTTTTCCCCACACCTGTGAGCAAAACAAGGAACATTGTTAAACAACTGCAGTGTTACAATTTAAAGCTGGGGTATTGTGGATGTATTTAATCCATGTATTAGTGATGATAGCATCTCATTCCTTCATCAGTGCTCTCAGTCTACTGAATTTACAAAATGTTAAACCATCTTTAAATAGGAATGACTGAGTCATATTAACTAAAAACCTGTCAAAATAGTATTTCAAATTTTCATTCCTTAGATGAACGTCTCTTTAGTATGTAGTAGGACACAGCTACCATAAAAAGTCGCCAGTTTAAAGAGATATTATCCGGGAAAAGTAGCTAAAACAAGCTAACTTTCATCACAACCGACCTAAACGTTTACTGACTGGGACACAGGGTTAAGACAGCTGACTGACTGCTCTGGATTTACAGCGACTGTAACGTCAACAGCACCGGACACGCTCTGTGTGTGTGTGTTACCTGGAGGTCCTGTCAGGAAAACGTGTCTGAACATTTCAGTTTGCACCGTTCACTATGCTGCTGCAGTACTTCCGTACACATCGAGCTAACGCATGCGCGGTAGGCACCACACCAAAGAACTTTATCATATCATATTTTAAGCTATTGTAATAATCCTAAAACAATGTTGAGGAGTACTGAATTACACGTAATTAAACTACAAGTAATTAAACTATAGTTTATCTACATTTCATATTCAAGTCGTTAAAGTACTTTTATTTGAGTAACTACTGAAACTAGAAACAAGAAAGAGAGAGTCAAATAATATTTTGAGCACTGAGGAGGGATGTGTTTTTTGTTTTGTTTTGTGTTTTGGCTTAGGAGAGGGGCATCCAAATTTAAATGGTAGTATTTTGTGTTTATTTCACCACAGATAAAAAAAAATGCATGTTGCCTTTAGAAAATGCCCAAATCATGCCTTTCATCCTACCCAGAAACTGTAAAAACAGAAATCATCGTTGGATTTTCAAATTTCCGACATTCCTTGGAAACATCATGTGTGACGAATGCTTACATCAGATAACTAAAAAGAAAAAATCTGAGCTGAAAATAGTAATATTTCATCAAAATCACTTTATTCTACGTCTCATTTAAGATTTGGACAAAAAAAAAAAAAAACACAACCCAATTGCACTAACTAACCAGTATACTGACAAGAATTGAAAGCTAAGGATTTTTTTTTTGTCAGCGCCAGGATTTTGTCCTCAACTTTTGACTTTCAAACATGAAAGGGTACGTTTTAAAACTCTAACTAATTTATGGTGCAGGGAGGGCCGTGCATTTTCTGCCAGTCACTCACAGAGGCTAAAGGGAAAGTATTTGTAGCTTCAGGGAGGGTAAAAAAAACGATGTCACACCCCAGTCACCGCCCTCCTCTGGTAAAGAACAGTCCCTAATTCGTATCAGTGAAGATTCTCAGTCATCCAGGTCATGGTAATCATAAGTAGCTTTCGTTAACCAACCTAGATTTCGCCCCAGGTTAGTTTTGCTGTTGTCTAACTGCTTCCAGTGTTAAGTAATTGGTACTTTGCTCTAAGCTAGCTTCCCCAACACTGATTATAAATACAGTGGTTTGTTTAACGAGCAGGTTCAACAGCATTTAATAATGTAAAACACTAGTTAAACAAGATCTAAGTTATAACCTTAAGATATTTGGTAAAAAAAAAAGTTATTAAAACAACAGACATTATTTAGTTGTATGAATCTGGAAACACAACTCCTACTTAAACTTTTACTTTTGTAAAATGAGCAAAGCCACTGTGTACACACTAAAAAGTACTCTTAATGCAGACTTTACCCTGTCAGTGTTTTTAATTATTGTACTGGACTAAACTTACTGATGCATAATGAATAAAGTTTAAAATCATAGCTGGTTGAAGAGGAACTGGTCTAAATTTAACTGCAGTGTACATATGGTATAAGGAAGCTGTTCCATGCTTAATATAGATTTAAAAAATCTTCATCTGAAAAGATTTAGAGCTGCCAAATAAATAAATGTAGTACAGTATAAAGTATAATTATAAAGTAGCATAGAACTGTGATACTCAAACTACAAGTATCTTAGCATTCTATTTAATTATAGTACTTGAGTAAATGTACTAAATAATAATAATGATGAACCACCACAAGTGCAAATTAGAACTGCCACAGAAATCCTAAACATAACTGACATGCAAAACACACAGCGCTTTTAAAATGAACAACGTAGCTGTCTCTGTTTTGCTTACCAAATAATATCAAGGGAGAATACAAAGTAGCAGGCGATATTTAAAGGAAACACCCTGAAATCAGAGGCTGCTGCCCTCGGAGCTCTGGGAGATTTTCAGCTCGTGACAACTCAGCTGGAAACGAGAGCTTACAAGTTAAATGATTTGCATAAACGGTGTGCGCAGGGAGATTTTCCTTCCTCTTATATGTTACTAAAAGACTCATGGTCCAACAATTTCTGCAAATTCCCAGTAGCCCTGTAATAACTGACTGATTAAGACGAACAATGATCACATATTTTACACACATTGCCACAAATAAGCTTGTCTTTATTTAAAGAAGTTGCCAGACATCATAATTGAAAGGAAAACTGACACATATCAATTTAGACATTTGCTAGATGTGAACATAATACGTGATTCTATATTGTTTAAATAGTGTAACCAGGGAGTTTGTTGGCCACTAGCTCAGAGATATGCTGATACTCCTTTCTGAAATCCAGAGATCCCAGCTCATCCTCCAGTTCCTCTAACTCTTGTGGCTCAAAGGAGGATATTGATTCTACAGAGAGTCCTCGAACAGGGCCGCTGTTCTTAGTTGACACACTCCTCTGACCTCTTGATGATATGAAACTCTCAGCACCAGAGCTCCTCTCAACTCTACTACTCTCTGTCATCTGTTTTCTGGAGCATATGGTTTGCAGGGAGGACGATGCATCTCTGTCACCATCGTCGGAGGAGAAGCTGAGGGCCGAGGCTTGGGTCCGAGGTCGGATGATGTGCGTACCCCTCAGGGCACGCTTTGGAGAGCTGGGAGCTTTGATGGGCACAGGGAGGGCTGCTGTCCTCTGGAAACCCTCGGAGCCGAGGGAGTCGGGGCGGAGAGGAGACCTGGGAGTCTTGGCTCTGGAGGGCTCGGGGCTGCTCATGGGGTCAGGGGAGTAGGCATCGCTGGGCTCGAGGCTGTTAAAGTCATCAGCGTAGTCTGCCTCCTCGTTTCCTTCCCCGCTGGAGTCTGAGAATGAAGATTTGGGGCTGCTGTGTCTGCTGCTTCCTGAAGATTCAATTTTCTCTCTGTGCCTGTCTGATTGAGACTGTGATTTGACTCCATGTGATTCACTGTGATGCTCATTCTTGTCTTTGTTTTGGGCCACAGCGTTCCCATCCACACTGGGGATGTGAATAAATCTCAAGTCTCTTTCAGAGAGGGACGGTTGCTCTGAAATGTCTTGTTTACCATGAACTTTCCCGTGCAGTGTTTTCTGTTTTAGTGTGAGTGTTTCTTGTAGTCTGGAGTCCGCTGGGATACTTTCCATCACTGTCTCAATATTTTCATTAAGACTAGAGCTCTGATTAAATGCTGATTTTCTTCTGCTGGACTTTATGATCTTCTTGCTTGACTTCATCTTTCCCTTGGCCATACCTGACTGTGCTTCAGTCTGTATTAAATCCACGCATTCACGACATTTGACTTTAAGAGGAGAAATCTGCTTCAGTCTGAGGTTGAATGTTTTAGTTGTGCCATAAACAAGCTTCTTCTTCGGAGATTTATTGGAGCTTTGACTCTGCATCAAAGCCCCTTCTTGTTTGTCTTTCACTTTCACAGACGCGGGCCTAACCACTGGTGTAGAACAGTACCTGGGGGGATGTAAATGTTTCGAATGGGGATTAGTCCCCTGTCTGGTTTTCTGCAACATTTTTGTTTGTGCCTTTTGTGGTGTGTTTCCATGCCCAGCTGAAGGCTCTGCTGAAGAGGGTGTGTAAATCCAAGATAGATTGGGATGAACAGACAGGGGTTGGTGTTGGTTCTGGCCATTCAACTGTGACAGCTCAACAAGGAGAGCATTTAGTAGAGGCAACTGTCGTAAGGCTTCCCCGAGGACATTTGGAGTTGCCCCACTTGATTCTTGGTTTCTTGAAGTGTTTTCATGTCTTACTTTCTGGTCCATCGTCGGAGAGTTTGTGCCTTCACTTCTATTTCCACCTGTCTCTTCATCTGAGTCTCCGTATATAAAAGCCTCTGAGTCTAGATTCAGGATTTTGTAACCCTCTCCTTCGTTTTTGCTTTTTTCCTCTGCAGTATTACTGTAGAAGAGATAAGGTGGACAGAATATAGTTAAATCTTCAAATTTGTTTTCTGTTTCATTGACTGTCTGAGGCATTTGGCTTCTTAGCGTCTGCATGGCAACACAAACACCATCATTGTGCTTAGCCTCATTTATTTTTTGTTTGTTTTGGATGCTAACACCAGGCTTGTCTGATGTAGGTGAACAGACATCCCTACAGTCATGAGGCAGCAATTCTGCAGATGTGTTTTCCTCCATGGAGCTTTGTTGTGCATGCTGTCCTCCGTGTACACTGGTGCTTTCTGTGATATGTGGCAGTAAACTAGCCCCCAGACTTAGCAGTTTGTAACTCAGGGAAATTGATCCAATTCTCTCCCCAGTGAGGTTGCATATACCAACAACCCCCCTTTCACCGTGAGAGGAGGGAGTAGATACACCATGTTCAGCCTCGTCCTGCTTGATTCTGTCCATCGCTTTGGCCAGTGAGATGAGTGAGGTACCAACTAGTTTGGGGATCTCTTCTTTCACATCCAGCACCATGGCATACAGAGGGGTGTTAGACAGATGTGTGTGCAGTGTGTTCAGGTTCATTTTAAAGAAGCAAGACTTCCCTCTGTTAAAGACGTATCCTCCCCGCTGCATCTGTCCACTATGTTCTTGTTGGTTAATGCCACCGCTGCTCTGTTGAGGCTGGTAAATGAGCAGAGTTGGGAAGTCCAGCAGTCGCACTCCAAGAGCCAGCTCGTCGGAGAGTTGACTTTCTTTCTCGACTTGGATACACTCCACCAGAAGCTCAAAGGAAAACAGAGTCTCCATGTTATCGCTGTTTTGTCCCCCTGACACCCGAAAGCCGCGCTACAACCAAAACTAGCAAGCTAACTAGCCAGCTTTCAGTTAGCTAATCCGCGTATTGAGCGTTTAGCTTCTATCGGCTCCATGGAAACAAACAGCTGTCGCGAGCGTTGTGCGTCACTCACTGCCCCGGGACACCCGGGAAATGTAGTTTCAGGGGGTGCATAGCGTATAGCACAGGTTTCAGTTTTGTTAAAATCAGTAATAGTGCTAGTTTGTTGTTATCTTTTAACAATTAGGGCGTAGTGTAAATGAAAGTTATTGAGGAAGTCTATTCCCAAAATGAATATAAAGGAGAGGAAAAAAGAAAAAAAATCAAAATAATCTTACAGGTTGCTACAAGAAATCATGACACATTGCAAGCACAGGTCAAATGGATATGAAGATAATAATTTACAGTGATGGTTGAAATACCTTAAAGCTATATACCTCCTGAGACCTGCACTTTAGTTTGGAGTGCATTTTTGATTTCTCCTAGATATTTGGGATCAGTAGTATCAGTAGTATCAAAAAACTAAACATTGTCAATGATAATTAAGTCCCAGTGTCCTCAAACGAGTACTTCCTAGCTTGTTACTGTTACTAAAATTCGTCATATGTCAAACTACAAACATTATTAGATATAAATAAACAGGTTCTAACCATAAAATGGAATCAGGTTTTGGACCTTGACCACTTTCGTGTCGGGATCAGCTGCAAACTGACTTGGCCATCTTGTTTTTACACGGATTAGTGTGTTGTGCAATTGTCATTGTCAATAGTCAGGTTTGATTGTCTTCTTGTCGCTCTGCCAGGGCCACTAGATGGGACAAAAAGTGCCCACGAATGAGAACAACAGGTCTAAGTTAAGCAGAATGAAGTATCAGGTCAAGTAAACCCAAAATGAGATGGCCTCATATGAGAACACAGGGTCCCTGGAGGTTAAGTAAAAGTAGGCCTACAGATATCTAACCAGAAAATGACTTTGGTAGAAGTAAAGTCACCTATTAGAATATTACTTAAGTGAAAGTCTCAAAGTATCTGATATTTATTGTACTTAGATATCAAAAGTAATTTATGATATTAAAGGTAAATAAGTATTGAAAGTACAAGTACATGTAAATACTGATAAAAGAAAAAAGAAATCAGCAAGTGGTCAGAACTCTGATGATTATGAAGTTTATTTCTTCTTAACATAGGAGTATGATACAATAGAAATAAAAATGTGCATTAAAGATAAAAAATAGAATGTGCATTATGCCACTGTGTTTAACACTAGTACTTAAGACAGTAGAAACATTAAAAATAAAATATATATAGTCACTGTGTTGAGGCTGTAAGTGTGAAACTTAACTACGATATATACATCAATAGAATAAAACATCAATAGAATAAGAGTAAACATAAGAAACGTACAGTTATGTGCATGACAAAATCATATACTGAGAAATATTGCACAGTTGAATAATTGCACAGAAAATTGCGGTAGTTGAATTATTGCACCCAATAGAAAAAAATCAGAATCATGAGCATAATGAAGCTTATTTCTTCTTAACAAGTACACTATTTAAAAAAAAATGAGTCTATTATCGTTGAAAAATGAGGTATTTATTACAACTTACAGGGTTTAATGAACAAAATACAGTTTTTCCTTTAATCCCATTCATCCATCCGTCCCTCAATCTCTCCCTCCTTCCTCCCTTGCTTCCATATTTTGGAGTAACTAACTGAGATGTTTAAGGGAAATGTATTGGTGTAAAAGTAGCCTATATGTTTTATTTAGGGCATGTAGAGGAATTAAAGTGAGAGTGGACAGACATATAACAACTCACGTAAAGTATAGATACTTCCAAAAAATACTTGATTACACATTAGACGACTGGTAATGTATCCAGATAGCCTACAGTGTGAGTGAGCAACTTTCCTGCAGTTCACCAGATGGTGCCACTGTGGGGCTTACTGGGCTTATAGACTAAAATAGTGCTGTAGTGAAAGGCAACAAGGCCACCGGACTAGTTACCATGACAGGCTCATTTTTCGCCTTCAGCCTGTGGTGGATATTTATCTCATTTAAATATCAAGCAACAAACGTGTTGTTAAAGCGTGTGTGTAATTGTGAGTGAGTGTGTGTGTGTGGACTGGAGTGAAGTGCAGAGAGTTTGTACCACAAGCGTCTGGTGGGCGGAGTCTTTCCTCCCTGCGTGTTGTCATCACGGAGATAGGTGCTGTGTGAATATCGCTATGGTCCGTGCCATTCCAGTCTGGAGGCTGACACCGAAAGAGAGAGATGCGAGAGCGACTGCCACAGCTTCTACTGGTTTTTACTCTTTCAGGATAACTAGCAACGTGAACAACCTCGCAGCCTGGCTGGACAGGACACCGCTCACATTGTGAGGTAAGAGCTCAGGGTGAGTTTCTCCCTCCGACCAGAGCAACAAACTACAAAGTAGGGCTGGAGCTCAAAGTGCGGAGCGCTACACACAGAGGAGAAACTCATTGGTTTATCGATGGCAACAGTGGACACAAAGGATAAAGTTACTTTCAGGCACTGAGGCAGATGTAATTCAACCGACGAGTATAGAAAAACTGGAGGGTGTAATGTGTTTTAAGCAATGGCCTTAATTTGTGTCAGTTAATCAATGGTTGACTTACACTGGACTCGTGTTTGTTTATTTACCCCTTCATATACACATAATTCAAGGCTTTATACATTGCAATTTACATTTATATTCCTGAAGGGAGGCTATGCAATATTTTTAAATCATTTTCACAGTTAATGAAAGGCACGTTGTCGTCATATTTATTGGTTATGGTGATGGTGGTTGTGGTGAATATGCGCGCGCGCGTGCTGGTAATTGGATGGATATGCACAGAAATATTTTTGAATGAATTTGTCTGGTGGAGTACTTCCATGAAAACGGTGGGGGGCGATAAAGGCATCATTGTCCAACTGGTCATGGATAATAAAGCCTTCACATGCTCACTGTAGGTGAGGCCACTGCTATGTAGTCTGCCAGGCCATATTTAATTGTCACAGGAAGCCCAGAGTGGGTTTATTTTTTATTTATGTAGGCAGAAGTCAGCAAAAAAATGTTGTATTATGTTAGTATTTGGGATATTTTACCTCTTGCAGCTGTGGGAGCTTGTCCAGACAAAGAACACTTTCCCCCTAACATCAGGAGGTGTTTGGATTCTCCATACACAAAATCTGGCAGTCTGCGTGTACACAGCATGTACAGTATTCCTTATTATGGCTGCTCCTGCGGCCTATTCAACATACAATGTTCTGTATACTCCACTGGGAGAGCAAACAAGTGAAATGTTGTTTGTCATCCAGCAGCATATCCTTTGCTGTCTTCCTGCAGGAAGTTTAGCCTCCACAATAACTAACTTCCCAATAAAGGGGGAACAAATAGGCCCATTCCTTCGCTGCTGGCGAGCTGCGGTGCAGACACAACAACTTGGTACTCTTGAGTGTAAATGTAAGTTTCCATTGTTTAATTCTCAGTGCTCTGTGTTTCTGTCCTCCTGGCTTCACAGCTCCCATCTGAACAGATCAAGCATAAAGAGTTTTTTCTCCCGGAGCGTTGAAATCAATAAGACACCATTATTTTCACAGGGTTTTATGTCTGGGAGAGATTAGTTTTTTCCGTAGGGCTGTGCTGAACTAAGTAGGCACAGGAGTGTTTAAAGATGACTCCAGTATGCTTATGGCCTGGTGTAACATTTAACCTATTTTCCTTTAACACCAAAAATGTTTGGCTTCAGTCAAGCTGTCAGGTCTGCAAATCAGGGAGGCAATTTTTCAACTGCCCACTCTCCTGAATGAGCATTAAGACATCTGTAGTGACGTGTGAATAATTTGCTATTATTGTGCACAGAAGCGAAAAACAACCCCATTAATCTGCTCATTTTCTCTGTCATCATGAAAACATTTGTGTTAGTTATCCTCATTATGTATGTGCTCCCAGTATTGACCTATATTAGCTTTGATTTTGACTGGTTTTACCTTGTTGAATTTTCTGTTGGAAATTCAGTTTTTGTTAAGTTACAAAAGGGAAGACGGACCTTTTTTTCCCAGATAGATGAAAGATAGATTAAAGACAAGATCTTCCCTAATGTAGATGAAAATGAGGCTGCCTAGGTACCCCATCTCTGCCAGCAGCACACTCCTAGAGGGAGACCTATTCAGCAGCCATGATAATGACAGTGCCAGGGAAAGTCTTTCAATCTTAGTCTGAATAGAGATCTGTTGCATTCTGCCATCAATGGGGTGCAGACAGGGCCCTGAAGAAGAAATATGTTCTCATCTATTTCTAACAGCGCCTTCTGCATGGCTAACCAGACAAAGGGTAATTGAGCCGGATAGATATGTCTTTCAAAATAAAGTTATGAGCACAATGTGTGCTCAGCTGAACAATAAGGCACCTGTCATGATTGGCAGAAGAACGGCTTCCTGTGACATGCCCAGAGGCCATATCCAGTTGTTATCATTGCAGAGCTGGTTAGGATGTCTTCTGGCCTAGTGGGCTCGGAGACGCCCCTCTAGAGTTACAGCCGTTATGTTGTGTTTGCCTGTAAAGACATTACCATAACACAGAGCTGTTTGGGGGCTCTCTTAAGGTTTGGGAAATTACTTAACAGTAGTGGCTGACTTCAGTCTTCTTGTTACACCACTCCCCCAGTGCGCCCGACACTGTCTCCCAGTCTTTCTCCTTGTTTGTCTGTGTTCCCACGGTGCTTTGCTGCCGGTGTGCTTACTGGTCATGATTTAGAGAACAGTAGAGGGGGAAAAAACTGCTGAAGGACTTAGGTCCAGTCCACGTTTGGTAGGGCTGATGCATTTCTCCTCATTGTGCCGTTGAAGCATGCCAAACCATGTGGCGCCCCCCCTTTCCAACAGATCCCACACCCCATGCATGTGACGAGGATCAGGAAGCCTGAGTCTGGTCTGTGCGGGCTGACCGGCTGGCCGGCTAGCCAGGATTCACAATAGGGCTCCCAACCAAATCCTGTTGCTTCAAAACCAACCAACCAGCAGACAGGGGATCACATGCTGCCTGCTCCTGTTGTGAGAGCCAGACTCTCTCTCCGTCTTTTTTGTCAGCCTTTGTTTTGATTGCAGTCTGGATTTATGGAAGGATTTAAGCCCACTCATCACTGTCAGGGAAAGCACAGATGCCGTCATTAGGTTGATGTTTTTTTATGAATTGATCTCCTGTTCCACTAGAGGTCTGTTTCTGACGGATGTGGGTGGTTTACTGAGCAATGTTCACAATGTGTACAGAGCAGAGAAAAACTCACTCTTTTTATTTGGGATATCAGTTAGATTTGTAACATTGATGATCATTTAAGAGCTCCAGAACTACGTGCCTTATCAGTGCCAGCAATGCTTTCCACAAGTGTGGGTCAAAGAGTAACAGTAAACCTTCCATATGACTCTCTGAGGAAGGCTGAAACATGGTGACTAAGGATCCTGTGACTTTGACAGAGCTCTGGACAACATTCAGCTGGGATTGCCTGCACATGGCTCTCAACATGGAGGTGGCTGAGCCAGTGCCTAGCAGCTAACAGTGCTAACAACAGCAGCAGTGCTGACAGAGCTATCAATGTCAACTAGGGGTTAATCGGAGGGTCGGCACTATGCCTTTGCGTCAGTGCCATCCCAATATCAGAGTAAGTTGTATGAGCGCAGTGCGGAGCAGTGATTAGCTAGCCAGTGGGATACACACACAGAAGCCCTTTTACACTAGCTGTTCAGGGCTGGAATGTCGCGCCATTATTTGTTTCACCAGTTTTTGTTAAAGGTACAATCACAGAATGGGGGGACAGAGTTGGCTCGCATTTAAGCCAACAATGGAGATAGTAACAGCGCTGAATTGAACCTGGATCACGGATGGGATGGATGTTACGTTTTGACGATGTGTTTTGTGTGTGACCCACTGCCGAGAGATTTAAAAAGCAGCTAACTCAAAGAGGAAAAATAGCAGCTGAAAATGTCTGCAAACTGGGGAGACAATGCGGCCCGGGAGCTTCTTACCCTCCGAGCAGAGGGTGAAATCAGCCGCCATGAAACAGGGATGGTAAATGGTTATTATTGACATGTTATGCCATTGTAATTGTTTAAGGCCAATGCTGTTGTGTTACACGTCATGCCTCTTTGATTCCAGGATGCCAGTATGCTGTCTAAAATCACGCACTGGGGTGACAGGATGCCGGTGTTATTTTGTTCTGTGTAAATAAGCAAAGGCGGCGTAATGATGGCACTTAACAGCTTCCGAAATGTGTAAAAAAGGGCTAGGGACTCGCATGCACCAACATGCACATGTGGCTGGACCATCTACCACAATAAATAACAGAAGATTGGATGACAACACACACAAAGGAACATGACTTCATCCTCTGCTCAGACGCCATTACTCCACTAGCCTATATCTTTACATATCCAATAAGTGTTTCCTGCTTTATTAATGCTCTGAATATTATATACAGCTCCTTTAATGGCTCCAAGGTCAGCGTGTTGGGTTCTGTCAGGGTCATTCATCATTTTTGTCTGCGCTGCACATTATACGACTCCTCATGTGTAATCAGTGTAATGGTCTTAAGACGGCATGTTTAACAGCTTGCTCGGGCGCTGGCGTATGTCAGCAAGCATTCCAGGGAACCGCAGGAAGACACCACCAGCCTTTCATGGCACCATATTTTTACTCTTTATGCACAAATTAGATGTTAAAGCCTGTGGCGTGTTTTTTGAGGACATATGTGAATCGTCGCCCTCATGTGCTGCTTTGCTTGTTTATTTGTGTGTAGAGTGTGTTGTTGGTTAATCAGATTCTTACTGAAGTGGTTAAACCGTAGAGTAGATGCAGCAGATTAGATGCAGATGGATGCTGTGTTTGGTCAGATGTAATGCCTGGCATTTAAAGGCATTTTATTATAAGTTGTACTTTATGTGGGTTTAAAGGAGAAATGGATCCAGTGAACAATTTTATGGTTACCTTGTTCAGAAGCAGATGCTGTTATCTCAGTAAATTTGGCTAAATAGCTGCTACACCAGCTCATCCCTTGCGTCTTTCACATCTTGTATGTGTTCTGCTCTTCAGTTTCCCACCCTCTTGCCACTCATTCATTGGGCTTGCTGTCGTGCCAGGCGCATTTGAGTGAAAAAGCAGTGCCATGGCTGGAGGGGAAGCTGCTGGATTGAGCAGATGGTATAGTGACAGAAGTCAAATGCTCATCGCGCCATTGCTGGTGAGGTCCCTGTCAACCTCTGATGACACACAACCGAGCGTCTGAAGGACTGAGGAGGAGGTGTTACGTGAGGGCAGAGGGGAGAATAAAGGTTTGAGCCCTTTTGTCATCACTGCTGGCTCGTGTAGCTTGACCATTAATGGCAAAGATTAGGCATCCTGTATCCTCAGATAGAGCAATGGATAATATACAGTGTGCTTCCCCATATCCTTAATACAGCTGTTTTGCAGCCCTTTTGTTGCAGGGCAGACGGTGAATAAGCAATGATGTACTGCATTTTATCCACGCATGAAATATTATTACTGATGAAAAAAAAATCATATGACCCGCTTAGACCAGCTTGGACCTTACTGTTTAACCATGACCTTTTGAAACCTCACATGATTTTCTGGACTAAGCTCATGACTGACAGACGGAGCTACATATGATTTCAACAGCACTGGCTCACAGATGTAGCCCTGACAGTTAACACAGATGCAACTATGAGATATTTTTCTGTCTGAAAGAAAATCATTAATCCTCCAGATAATCTCTGTGATCTTCAGGCACAATAGCAAAATGTGGGTCATCTCAGTTTATAAAGGAGGACCATCATTGTCATAATTACCAAAGATTTTAGAAATGAAGATCTTTTACTGCTCTCTCATCTCACGCTGCTGGTTATCCAAGTAAGAGTGCATTTATACCTTCATCTTGATCATTAAGTTAAATGGCAAAATGGAGGCAAACCACAACTTTTCAGCTTTGTACTAAACCCATTAGTCTTGTCCCTGGAGTGACCGCACAATAGTTTTATTTAGGCACTTCTACCCCAGTAGACAGCAGTCCAAATACCACTCGTCAGAGCTGTGAGCACAAGAGGATGACTCTTTGCTTCACCAAGCCAATCCTTAAACAGTGTCACTCCAAAAACCATCATGTTCATGCATTATGGATTTGCAGTAGTCAAGCATATAGGAAAATGTGTCTTGCCAAGATGAATTATGTCTGCACCTCCTGTTCCCTTTGGGATTCATTAGTGTCCATATCAGGAACGTTGGGGAAAAGGCCAGTGAAAGTTGCTGACCCTCCGTACATGTTTTGTCTACGTGTCTGTCACTGGGCCACAATGGAGAGAATGAGTGCTAGCCAGTCATTAACCCGATTGCCACTGAGTCCAAGGACCAGTCGTGACCCATGGGGTTAACTCGGTCTGTGTTCCCCTCAGCGGGCCCAGACAATCGGGACAGCTGACCTCTGTGGTCGCAGCCAGCCTCCAATGGGAGATAAGAAGGGATTTGGTTTAGTGCCGATGTGCATACCTCCTTCCTACTGTAGCGAAAAAGAATGGGCCTGTCTGAATAGGCAGACAGGACTGGGTGTGGGTGACATAGCCAGTCCTTACTGCATGCCATTATGGCCTCTGCAGACATTCTTTCTCTGTGACTCTGTCTATTCATTCATTGAACACCATCTCAGTAAATGTATCAGGTAAGGAGCCTCATAATAACTATTTGACACAAGTATGTATATGAACAAATAAGGTCCAAGCCTGAGCTGAGTTTGATGGGTGGAATTATGTCACATCTGATTGGATAATATATGTATTTCCTGTATAATTCAGAGGATTATTCATTTCATAATCTCTATTTATGTAATATTAGCCACTTTAGAGTCCCTGAAGGTACATTAAATTAAACCTGTACTCATGAAATGTAGGCCAATACTGCACGAAACCCCTCGTGCAAACATCTGCGCCCTTGACTCTCAAATTGACCCTGGGTGATCCAAGGAGCAAATGGCCATCGGATGAGTTGTTTTAAAGCGTAAATGCACGCTGACTTGTTTCTGATAGAGGTTGATTGTAATTAACAAGTCAAATGGAGCAGAGCCGTGACAGATGTGCCATAAAGTGCTCAGCTTTAGGGTGTTTGCATGCGTGTGTGAGCCATTGAGGCATTGCTGCTGAAGTCAGTATCCTTCACTTAACCTCACCAGTGCACTGCAGTGCTTCCACACTGTTGTTGAGCATGAGTCTAAATTCAGTTGAACCTACATGGATAGCAGGATTGCTTCAATGGATGATATGCTGCACATTGTAAGGCAGTTTCTTTAAGCATCATTTCCTTTAAGAATATAAGGGACCAAAGACTAAAAGTAAAAAGCGTAGTTGAATTATACTGCTGTATGCTGTTTGACAGAGGCTTCTTTGTGCTGCTGTGAGACAGCCTATTCTGCTTTGTGTACAGTACTGACGGGAATGTATGAATTTTCTCAGTATCAGCCTTTTCACAGGAAGGAACTTTCGCCCAAACAACCCTTTATCAATTGTGAGAAAGTGTCTGTTTTTTTGTTGGTTCCTTTCATGTTGCCAGCTCACTGACATGAGACAAATTAGAAAGTCTGGTCACGGTCTGTAGTCTGTCATTGTGTTTTTAAAAGCGCTGACGAAACATGTTGGGAGGAGGATGTTATTCTTGTTTGTGTTTCCACTGATCCATAAATCAGATGATAATGAGTTTAGTTTACTGAATATATGTGGTTTATACTGGGAATCCCAGAACTCTTACAAAATTTTGGCCATTTGCAGTTTTATTTTCAGTGTGTATCTCAGAGTGGTGCGGTGCAATGTATTATTCTGATTTTGTTATTCTTTTATTTGACAGCAAAGCAGTCAAAATCTTTCGAGTGTTGGCGAGAAGAAACCAGAGGCGTCATAGCGGTCGTTCATTTTTCTTGAGCTTCATTTGGTTAGAATAATCATAATACTTCCTTTCAATATCCCTTTTGTGTCTTCGTTCAGTTCAGATTGTACTTTTGAATTATGCACACCATTTAACCAGGACATTACTGTGTGGCCCTTGTGTTCACTTGCTGGAGCACAAAAATGCCTTTACATGATGTTGCCTTTGGCCTATTCTTGTAACTTGCTGTTAGCAAAGACATAGCTGTCTGTGACTATTTTAGACAAGCCTGGGATACTGGAGTTACTGGTGTGTATGGGAAACCCTTTTACACAAAGTGGAAGGGAAGGCTAAAGCAAGAGAGGAGCTGAACTGTGCAGGGCTGGCAGTCGGCCTAGCCTTTCCTTGTACTCTGGGCTGCTGCAGCGGCGGTATGATGTGTTTAAGGAGCACCGGCCCAGCCAAGCAGAGCTAATTCGAAGCTAAAGTAGTATATTCCATCTCTCTTGTTTTTTTTCCTCTTTCTTTGCAACATCATTTTGACTAGCCTTCCTTTTATACGATTTGTAAAGGCTGTTGACGGCAGATAATGATCTGGAGTGACAGTGGCCTGATTTTTTTTCTTCTTTTCTCTTGCTTCTGTAATCGCTCTGTCTGTCAATGTGGAGGAGATCAACTGCTCCCCTCCGCTGAATTGTATTGAAAGCTTCTGTGGATGTTTGGAGGTTAGCCACAGGGGGTGGAACGCTGAGCTGGAGGGACAGCGCATTTGACACTGAATGCTAGCCTTTATATGGGTTCACTGCCTTAAAAGAAGAAGGAGCAAAGGAGAAGGAGGTTGCATAACACAGTCAGGCAAACAGTGTCCCAGACACTATGTTAAGATCCTAACAAGAGGTCTCTAATTCTTACAATGCCTAGCAGCTACACTGTGTGTTCATTCACTGCTTACCTTCCCCAGGCTATGTTTACTGGAAGCCCTCGGAGCCTCTCTGAAATGTAAACAGCACGGCAGGGCCACATACAGTTCAGTACCGAGCTGCATGGGCTCCAGCCAAAACACAGCAAACACACAACTGCTGGATACACAGCCAGGTGCTGTCTATCTGACCACAGGAGCAGCTGTATAATTACGCTGTTCTCATCTGTCTCGAGATAATCTGTATTTAGGTGGAGCACGCAAATACCAAAGGTCAGAGGTCAAAGTAAGCTTCCCACTTGTTGATGGATTTGCTCTGTAATATATTTGCTTGCTGAAAGTCCTTTTCTTTCCCCCACACTGCTTTCAACAGTTTGCATGGCTGATGTCTTTGCAATGCACATACACATATAAAACGTGAGTGGGGCTGTAAAATGGGTCACACACGCTAGTTTGAGAACTATGTTTTGGCCTATTCTTACACCTACTTTCCTTATCAAACACAAAAAAAACATCCGTACACACATCCAAGTTTCTCTCTTTCGCTGACCTAACCCTGACGTTAGATATATTGCCTTGTTAACTCATCGTAAGACACACTTTATTCTAACTCAGCAGAAACAAAACAAAACCATCTTTGTTAGTCTTGTTAGTCATCTAGTTAGTCACTCCACTGCTCCAACAATCACCGACTCTGGTCAGGTAGAAATAAATCCTTTAATTCATATTTTCAGATATGAAAAAAGTTGTTTATCCCCACAGTCTCTCTGTCTGTCTTAGCAGCTGCTTTCACTCATTCTTCGAAGGCTGCTATAAGACATCATGTTTTAACAAAAATAAACTTAACGGTACCAAAAGAAACAAGGAAATAAGAGTTATGGTGACATTGTATAAGTAGGTAACAGTTCTACTCCACTGCTCATTTGGTCATCACAGGAAAACCTCAATTGGTAAGTTGCGACTTGCCGCTAATTGTTTTTTTTCTCTATATGGAAGTTATATATTGCAGTGGCAATGGTACACCTAAAAATGGCTGCTGCTTTGACCATCCTGCTTTATTGATTCGAATGGGAGTGTCCGTTACACTCTCATTTTATTTCTATGGTTACGCCAAGAATTTAGCATGCTCCAGCACAAGTGTTGCTGAGCTAACCAGATTTCTTTCAATCCCCAACCCCCCCATTAAGGAAACAAGTCTCTCATTTGCATGTCTCTTGATAAATCAGGTTACTGCGGAAAACCAACAATAATCAGGTTAGTTAAGTGCATGTAAACACACAGATTCTCATCAGGTCACACACGAAGATCCCTTGTCTCAGGTGGTGACATTTGACATTTTCTGGGGGAGTGTAAAGAGAAAAATGAGCGTAGGTTAATTGTTTCCTGTCATTTTGTTTAATTTTCACTGAAAGGCAGTCTGAGTCCGAGGTCCCTGAGGAGACTTTTCGCATTTCCCCAGATTCTGCTCAAACAGAACCAATTCCCCGGCTAGCCCAAGCTGCTCTGTTTGTTGATTTCATGGATTGCTGCTGCTCCATTGCTTTGTCACCTCAGGGTTTTTGTGTTGTTGCAATGCAGAATCAAAAACATGCCCATGGCTAGGTTTACAATTTTGAATATGATGGGTTTGCAAACATTTTGCCATAGATGCTAGAAAACCACACATACTTCACCATGAGCCTCTGCTTGATAGGATTTTGCCCCAGGGAGTCCCATACTGGAAGACTGTGGTTGTTATTGATTTAATATGGAATAGTTTTACAGTCTGTGCTTTCTCAGGGGCGATAGTAATGATGGGAATTCAAATATTTCATATTTCTGAGGTGGTACTTCAAGGTCAGACTCCAACAACATCCTGAAAGACTTATTAACTGGGCAGACTGACCAAGATCTTATTTCTACCAATGATCTGTGGGAGTCGTCCGTCTCACCAAACCCTGTGGGATATGACACTGCGTTTGCAACCTACTTAAATGAAAGCAAGATTTTCGTCTTGATTTTGCTGGCTTGGTGACCCTGAGTGCATGTTGTACAGCCGCCAGTGCCTCGTGCTTTCTCCAAACGCTGCCATCTTGATGACATTCTTCAGAGCCTGCTGCAGTTTAGAGATAAGGAAGTGAGGAATAAGGAAATCTGTGCTTATTTGGGATTCTGTTGTAAAAGTCTGACCAGCTCTGCGATTGAGGACACACACCTTCCTGTGCGCATTTTTCATTCAGTGCCTGATCTCTGCTTGAGTGCGGCAGACGTAGCCTATATTTAAGGATGCTCTTTTTATGTCATTCTGAATTGCATAAATATTAATGCAGATGGACTTCCATGTGCTTCGCCAGCGTGGTCTCTGAGGACACGCTGCAGGATGCAATAAAGCCATACTCCTTATGACTGTTAGGACGTTTGTTTTACATTCAGCCCCCATACTTTATGCACTCCCTTCCCCCCCTTCATAAAGGCACCTCATCAGATCGTTGGCCTCGATCAGTTCTAAAGGTCAAAGGTCACTTGATCACTGGGGCCCCTCACGTCAGGTCGGATCAGTGCACTTGGCTCCCGGTGGTAGGAATGAATTCATCTGCACTCATCTCCCTGGACACTTTTTTTTCCCATTTAGCATTCAGGAAGGGGGATGGTAGGATGGTGGTGTAACGAGGTGGGGACAAGAAGAGAGATGTGGAGGCAAAAAGAGAGCATTATGTTCCTTCCTCCTCTCAACACACTCTTTAATGCTTCAGTATGTGTGCATGCACACACAGATACTTCGCAGGAGATGATGACCAGTTGACTAAAGGAATGGGATATGTGTATGTGCTGTATGTGCTGGAGTTTTTTAATGACAGCAGACTCTGCTCTAAATCAGTTAGAAGATTGATGTGTATATGGATGTGTATCAGTTTGAGGATGTGCTGCTGGGAAGCAAATTTTAGAACTCAGTATTTCCCCTGATGCTTTGGTATGTCATTAACGTTATTAATCCTTACATGGGAACAAAAGCACACCGTGTGATTCTGAACACATGGGCATCTGTGCACATAACACTGCGTGCATTTATGTGTGTTTATGCTTAGGTGCGCGTGTGTGGGTGGCTCTCAGTGGGAGGTTAGTCTTTGACACCCTTTTAGCCGCCACACCCCCCTTAAACACACCCACCGCATGCCATGCCAGCTGCAGCTGTTGTGCCTCAATGCTAGAGATGTAGAAAATTCCTCTCGCTCTGCAATTAGAGCTGCAGATTGCTGAATAGCGCACATTGCGATGTCCTAAAATTGCACTTGGTCCCCTTTCTACTCCCAAGAACACTGAGTAAATAGAAACTGATGAGGGCGAATCATGAATAAACTGGCCCCGTCTGCCTCCAAGTTGACAGATTGTGTTTTGTGCAAGCTGCTCCTTGTGATGTGCTGTTACCCTGGTTAAAGAAACCAAAGGGTGGAAAAAGGCCTCATTGATGGGGTGGGTTTCTCACGCCTGACTGAGAATGTTCGCTTTCCATCGAGTCAAGTGGTGCATTGTGATTCAACCAAAGAAATGCAAATATATAGAACAGATGTACTATTTCTTTTTGCCCGTTTGTCGGCAGGAGTAATCCCTCACTGTGGTGGAGATTGTGTTGGGTGCACTCTGGGTGCAAGACTAAAGTGTTAACAAGGGAAAAGCCATGTCACCCTGGCACATGTGATGGCTGCCCGCCATTCAGAGCCTTTTTCTCAATAAGGCTAGATGCTCAGGATAGATAAATGGAGGCTTTTGTGGCCTTTGCCAGAGGGAGAACCACACAATGAAGGACACACACAGAGCAAGGTCTTTTCCAGAGAAAACAGCTAAAAGCAGCATTTCTGCAGTCCCTCCTCCTTTTCCTTTTTTCACTCCCTCCTTCACTTTCTCCTGTCTCTCACTCTTACTCGCTTCCTGAATCTTTTCCTCCTCCGTGAGAACTGAACCTTGCTCCAATAATGTTTCCATAAACGGGCTGAGGGAATGGAAATAACTCGGACCATTTCCCATTGCCTCCCTCTATCCACTCTCCCCCCACTGGCAGTCGCTTTACAGGGCCGTGGACAGTACTTAAGCACACTTCCCCTTAATGATGCACAGTGTTTTACACTGCTCTGAGCACCAGCAGAGTGCACATTTAAGGCATCTCGTATGCCCCGGACACGGCAGCCTTAATATAGCTGTGCTACTGCTACTTCATCAGGCATTACCCGGCCACTCCACTAACTGGACTGCTCCGAACAGGATGGAGGTCAAATTGGTCTTCTGCCTGGGATTTAAAATACCATTGTACATCCTTCAATATGGCCAGGAGACACTGGCTCAGAATAACTAGTGATTGTATCATCTCTTGTTGTTCAGGTTTTCTCCCTCTTTCATTATGAGTCAGTTTTCCCTCCAGTATAGCGATTATTTTCTCAGTCACTATCTGTCCAATCTCTATTTGTCTTCCCGTCTCCTTTCCTCACTGTGACTTTGTGTTCTTAACTGTCACAATGTGGCTGTCTGAGGTTTTACATGTACATTTGCATGTCGGTTATTGCCTACATCTGCAGGCCATCGTGCCAGGACTGGGCAATCTCTCATGTGGGTGGCTGCTCTGGGAACAGATGTTTTTGATGCCACTTGTAGGGGAAAAGCTTTGAAAGTGACTCCATAAAAGAGATGCCAGCTGCATGACAAACCAGGGCCGCCTAGTTCTCAGGAATTCTATCGGAGCCATTTCTCTCCGAGCTCTGGTAACATGGCCTGTGGAGAATAAGAAGAGTTTTCACTTAATCAGACTGTTCCCTTTGGAGAACTTCATTAATTACAGGAGGAAGTTGCTGCACTGGAACATATGCTCCAGATGGCCATGGACTTCACTTTGAAAAAAAATTGCTTTATCCTATTGTTGTTATTATTGTGGTAAAGCCTGTGCAGTGTTCTCCATACTGTCTTCCTTTTTCCCCCTCTTTGTTGACTCTCACAGGCCACACCTACATTTTGTTAACAGGCTGATACATTTACAAATGGAACCGTTGTTAGACTCCCTGTTTGTTTGTTTGTAGTGTTGTTTTCCACTTCTGCAGCCAACCGTGGTGCAAGCATCTGGCATCCTACATGGTCATCTAAAAGCACTGGCAACTTTGCCCATACTGCTGTTAACAATATGGTTTCCAGTGTCAACTTTCCTTTGCTTCCTGAATGCCTGCTCCCTCTGCACACATCCGTAGAGCAGCACCCCTGATCTGGCATCCAGCACGCTCTCCCCCGCCAAACTTCCAATGAAAAGCAGCTCACAGGCCAGTGATTATTATTCACGTGCTAATTTTAGCCCCAGCAATCGTCAAAAAACCCTCATTATGTGCCCTATGGACGAGGCACATCATCTGTGAAGCACACAAAATGTGCTGAGCCGGAACTATTGGTGTCTGCCAACTTTTGCCAAGTATAGTTTGTAAGTTGTTGGTGGTAATGCTGGTACTCTGCCTGAGGAGTTTCTTACAGATCCTAATCATATGTTCATAGGTAATGAAAGAGCATAAGGGCAAAATATAAACAAGACTTGGATAAGACATTCTCAGTGTGCCTGTGGGGATGTTGTAGTGTTCAAAAATTAATCTGTTAGTTTGCTCTGCAGTGTGATACAGCAACAGAAATTAAGTTTACTTTATCTGGTATGAACCGAGATAAGGTTGTTTGGACCAATGACAAAATGTTTTCAAAAGCACTTGAAACGATGCAATAACCATTATCACCAGTTGCATCTGACTGTGGGTCGTAACTAGAGAATAGTTGCCCTGTTGTATTTGAATGATTTGTAGAGGCCCAAATTAGTGAAATCAATTAAAAGACAAACATTAAAGC
Organism: Epinephelus moara; assembly: GCF_006386435.1. Taxonomy (NCBI): domain Eukaryota; kingdom Metazoa; phylum Chordata; class Actinopteri; order Perciformes; family Serranidae; genus Epinephelus; species Epinephelus moara. The sequence continues at coordinate 14,418,203 of NC_065524.1, forward strand.
TTTCTGATTCTGTTAATTATGTCGTGATCCTTCAGATTTGTCTTTATCCTTGGTAGGTCCTGATCCTCAAAATTGAGAACAACAGTGCTGAGATCATCCTGTTTCACCCTTTCATACACTCTATTAGTCCAATTTTTTTCATTATGTTGCTTTGTGTTGCTTTAAACTCAGCAACAATGTGTCTGTCCCTGTATTCACCCGATCACCACTCATCTCCGTGCTGCTCTCTGCTCCTCTTCCTTCCCTCCCTCAACTTTCTCTCTTTGTTCCAAAGGGAGGTCTGCTGTCACTCAAGGCTGTCATATGCAGAAAAAGTTGCCTAGCAACAACATAGAGGGATGCGAAGCCACTGTTTACTCTCCACCCCCTCACCTCATGTGCCCACTACCCCTTCCCGTTCGCTCTCCTCCTCTGTCGTCGAGATGGAGTGGCATGGGGGGGATAGTGGAGGCAGCTCAGCCTCCTGCTCTCTGATGAATTCAGACAACAGATAGAACAAACTGAGAGGAGGAGAGGAGGTGGAGAGAGAGAGAGAGGAGGAGGGGGGCGGATAGGGGAGAAGTGACATTCAGAGATGCTGTGCCTGCCTGTTGCCTGCCAGCTGCTTTTCCTCCCTTCCTCTCTGCAGGAGGAACAGGCCATTCCCTTTAACAGCTCCTCTCCGACTCTGCATAACTAAGGAGAAACTTGCCTTGCCACAGCACGCCGTTATCAGCAGGACTAAAAATACTGGACAGCAAATATATCACATGCCTGGCTATCGTCACACCCTCATGAAAGAGAGCTCAAACTAAGCGGATACAGGTGCCTTTCTTTCATGGTGGATTATTAAATGTCCCCTGGTGAGAGCAATCAGACAGAAGCCCCTGTTCCTTATCACATTCTGCTGTTTTAACTTGTTTAGTACTGTAATTATGAAGCAAGCCTAAATGGCTTCCATACTACCATGCTGGCTGTCCACAGAATGACAAGAGTCACCCTCAAGGTTGTTTTTCAACAAGAATAGGCTCCTATGCAGAGTTAATATAAGAGTGTGTGAATTAACACCAAGCTAGAACCTCCTATACAACGTTAAGTGCATATGTATGCAGAAACTGTAGGCAGCAGATTTTGTTATTGGAGGCGTTCTGGTTTCCATGTGTAGTCCAAGAAGCGTCACGTTTGAGTGGCAGGTAAACAGTTCTTGTTTAGCGGTGGAACGTATTGACCGACATGCTGCCTCCGAACCCGTCAGCTTCGTCTGAGGAGGAGTTAGTTTTATATTAGCTTATTTTTTTACATTTGCCTGCTATTGTATGCACATATCTGATTGTAAAGGTGAGCCAAAATGACCTGCGCATGGAAGAGGAAGTCTCGGCCTGGATATCCGCTGGCTATACTGGATCCCATCGGCTATCATCTTACTGTAATCTAATGATACCTAGTGGGTTCTAAGATTGATTTTCTTCCCTAATATGAGGAGATAATGGCACTAGTCAACACTCAAGCATCTCTAGCTGAAAGTTCTGCCCAATGGCAATGCTTAAAGGAATATTTGAACATTTTGGGAAATACACATATTTGCTGTCTAGCAGAGATGGGGGACTCAGGTCACATGACTTGACTCGAACCAGACTCGAGTCGCAAATATGATGACTTGAGACTTGCTTGACTAACGTTGATAAAAGACTCGACTTGACTTTGTATTCATGACTTGGGACTTGACTTTGACTTGAGACAGATGACTCGAAAGGAAAATTCACCCATTATCTACTCACCCATATGCCGATGCAGGATCAGGTGAAGTTTTAGAGTCCTCACATCACTTGCGGAGATCCAAGGGGAGAGGGGGTAGCAATAAAACTCCACCTAATGGAGGCTTATGGCGCCCCAGATTCAGACGTCCAAAAACACATAATTGAAACCACAAAATATCTCCATACTGCTCGTCCATAGTGATCCAAGTGTCCTGAAGCCCCAACATAAAAAGTTGTTTGGAAAAACGTAATTTTAACTCTGTTTTAGCCTCATTGTAGCCTGTAGCTCTAACTGCCTCTCTGGGCACTGCATTCACGTGTGCATGCTTGCGAGTGACCGTGAGACATGGGCACCGCTTTCATGTGTGTGTGCTTGCTTTCGCTGGTCTCGCGGTGGCTGGTTTGTGCAGCCTGGACCCAAATGTTTTTGTTGCCATTTGCAGAGCCTGGGCTGCCTACAGAGACCGGCCTTTTTCACAGCATATTCAGAGGACATGTAGCTAGCGGATCATGAGGAGATGTTTGCTGTATGTGACATATGACTTGACTTGTGACTTGCTTGACCTGAGCAATGACTCGACTTGACTTATAGCAGGGACTTGACTTGACTTGATTCTCACAACAACTAACTTGGGACTTGCTTGAGACTTGCACATGTGTGACTTTCCCCCATGTCTGCTGTCTAGCAGAGAGTTGGATAGAAAGAATCATCCCTTGTGTCTGTACAATGAATACAAAGCTGCAGCTGGTTGACTTAGCTGAACAGCAGAACTGGAAATGGGCAAACAGCTACCATTAATCTGTCAAAAAAAAAATCTGTCTGGCAGGACCTCTGAGGCTCACTAATTAACATGTTTAACACTAATTAACACATATCTGTTGTTTAATTTATACAAAATCAGAGGTGTAAAAATGGCATGTTGTGCTGTACTGTGTTTTGACCAGGTGCAGTAACTTCCTGAGAGTCAGCCCGGCCAAGAAATTCTCTCCACCAATCTTCTTATCTAACTCTCGCCAAGAAATCAAAAGAGCAAAGTTTCCAAAATGCTTCACTATTCCTTTAAGCATACACTATGCTAAGTACACAGCTAATTTCTTCTACCAAAGTCACGTACAAAGCTAAACCTTTTAACTAATTCAAATAAGATATTTTTTCAAACTTCCTGACAAGTTTTTTTAAGTCTTGTCATGGCAGGGAAAACAACAAAAACTTTGAAACAGAAAAAAAATGCATCTGGCTCAATATTCTCCATTTTCTATGTAAATTCCCTCTTAAACAAAACAAATTACACCTTAAGTGTCACAAGAAAAACAATCTGCTGCCACTAAACGTACCTTATTATCATATGGAGTTAGATGACAGTTGATATATTTCTTTAAATCAGTCAATACTCAGCACATCATTTGAAAGCTGAGCTGTTAAAGATGTTTTTCTAGTGTTTGTGAATGTAGGTCGTTCTGCATGTGTATCCGTTTGTGTAATGACTACCCTTGGTATGTAAATTACCCATCAGACCCGGACGTCCATGTGCGAACGAGCAGTGTTTGTGGGAATGTGTGTTTCTCCACAGGCCCTGCTGCACATGTGTGTAGGCTGATGAATAGTTTGTCTGTTTGCTGGGATGCAGTGACAAGAACTCTTAAGTGTTACCTCCTGGGGCTTCCCACTCTTCAAATAAAACCCTTTCCTTCCCCTCAACTCGAATCAAAGCTGAGAACCTGCCTGCAGAGGCTAGATCAAAGCTGAATGTGGCACAAAGACCTGTACTTGCTGCCATTCATTCAGCTTGATTAAAGTCTGTCATTTCCTGCTATTAACATGTTCCTACCTCCAACCAGAAACACACAGAGCAAAGCAGTCATCAGGAAGTGGTTAGAATGACACTGTTTTAGTGTTTTTTCAATTAAGCTCCCTGAAACTCAATTATGTTGCGCTATACAGGAGGAGAAATGTATCATCAAAACTCATTTGTGTCAGAGTTGTTCTTTATTTAGCCTTTATGTGTCGAAGGAAGGTTGGAAATGACTGGCTTCAAGCATACAGAATCAGAATCAGAATCAGAAATACTTTATTGATCCCCGAGGGGAAATTATTTATGTTACAGGTGCTCCTTGCAAGAGAGGAAAGATACGTGAAAATATAAGAAATTTAAACAATAGTATACACACACATTCATTCCCAGTTATTGCAAAGCATTAGTGCAATTTTTTTAACGTTGTCTATGGAGCAGCTCCTCTGGAGTAGGTGAAAGTAAGGCTGTAGTCAACCAAAGAAAATCCTCGTCGTTTTGGAATTTTACCTACAATTCAACCAACCAATCAGTTGGTCAGTCGGGAAAAAACCTGCAAGTTATCTCTAGATTAACTAAATTGGCCACAGTGCACCAAAGTGTGTTTTTCCAGAGGCCAGCATATTGTTTGAAGTATTCGCAATGAGACCACTGTGTATTTACGCCATGCTACAAATGCTAGCAACATGACAAGGCACTGAGCGTCCATTCTGTACTGGCTGCTGAACTTTTAGCATTTTTTTACTGCCGTGACTTGTAAAATGTTTAACATTGGGTAAAACCCTGCACTAGTCGCTGTCACTATTTATTCAGCTGTCGGGTTACAGTAGAGCACGGGCAGGACAATTACCACAAAGACTAACTGTTACTGCCAACAATGAAGGAGAAATAAGTACTGCTGGCCACACAGGCTGGTGGGTGTATCCTCAACATGCTTCAGCCTTCCCATCAGCCAGTGCAAGAGCTCCTATCTTGTGCAACCAGACACAAACAAAGTGTCAGCTGAAAAAACATTTCATCTCCAAATGGGCTCTAAAGCACACTTAGCTGGGTGCTTTTAGAAAAGCACCTGATGTTTCCCCTGGGGATAAACATGAACACCAGCGATATGCACCAGAGCATATCAACCAACAATTCGACCAACCAAACAGAAGGTGTCTGCTCCAGTTAAAAGTGCCCTGCTCAGAGGGCTTTATTGGACTCCAGTCTCCACACCCAACTCCACATTAGGTCCATGACACACCAAGCTGACCTCAAACAACTAGTGTCAACAAACAGCAACTGATCAAACACTTAATGACGGCTCTGCCTTACGTTGACTGACTCTTGTTGCATTTGAACACCACAAAGACAACAGCTTATGGCCTACTTGTCTGTGCTTGCATAAGAGGAAATCACCACTCAGACATCTGTATATGTAATCAGAAAAAGAAGTTCTTCATAAATATTTGAAAAGATGAATTGAGAATATGGCTGCCAAAAAGTTGTGTAAAGTTTGACCACTCTCCAGCAGAGCAAGTTGTTGTTTTCACCAGTTTTGTATAGGTTCTCCTGATTGTTTGCTTCTTCCTCTTCTTCTCCAGGCACAGTTCCAGTGCATAGTAAAGCATAGCGAGCCTTTACGTTGCCAGTTTTAGCCAGCAAGTAACTTTTAAATGGACCCCTTACTTATTATTCTCCTGCTGTGCAGGCGCAGAATGTACATGCTAGCAGTCAGCTTGCTGTCAGCTGTAGTCTTTGATGCATTGCTTCACATCTTCTGATAAAAGCTGCACTTGAGCACAATGCAGTCAGTCTTTGTTGGTGCTTGTTCTTTGGCTTGGTGTGTGTAGCCCCTTAAACCCATAGCTGTTTGCAGTGAAGCACCACGGAGTGCTGTCCAGCAGAGATGAACTCTTTTTTAAATAACTTTCTCGTCCTTGCTCTTAGGACCGTCACAGCCTCCCTACGTCCCTCCTGTCTGTTGCTCCTCAGCTGAAGGTAGAGATATGCAGGCTCAGCATATGGCTTGTGGAAAGAAGGATTATCAGTTTTGAAAGAAGGGCAATTCCCCCTCTCTGGTTGGGTCTTTTCTCCTTATCTCAGTGTGTTTGAGGTGGTCATGGTTGCTGACTCTGTTTGCCAGACAGACCTTTGTACTAAGCTCATAGGACATGGAGGGGATAAGTGGATCCCTCCATCTCCCATGGCTCCAAATGTCAGCCATCGCAACAAACTTGGAAGGTCACAGGCTTGACCTGGGCATCATTTCCCAGGAACAATAGTTTTCCCCCCTTTTTTTCTTGTCCTTCCTGTCAGCCAGAGAAGCTCTGAATGTCACGGCCCACCCCTTTCCCCCAACCACCAACACCCAACAGTCCCCCCGACCCAGCACAGCCACCTACTTTCCCTTACATATGCTAATGTTGCAGTCTCACTCATTCTGTTGGTGGCTTTGTCACAGGGGGAGGGAGAGGGTCGTGTGCATTAAGAAGCAGCTGTATGCATTTCACTAAATTGACTCCCCGATGGCTGCCAGACTCGTCGTTGCTTTGCTCTTTCCTTCTTTTTCTTCCATCTTTCTTCATTTTCTCCCCAAACTAGTTGCTGGATAAAGGAGCAGAAGGAAGGGTTGCTGTTGTTTATTTTAGAGGCTTTCTGCTGTGAAGTGTGGCGGATTTCTCTCAACAAGTGGCTGATGGATTTAATGCACTTGGATAGCATCTCCACAGTGGGCTCATTATCACGGTAGCTCACAGGGCTTAGAGTCCTCTGCCCTTAGGATTTATGGCTGTGATGGAAAAAGGACTCTCTTAATCAGGTAAGCATGGCAACTGTTGATACTTAATGTTGGTTTTCATGTAACGGCCTCTTAGGAACAAAATGAAAAGGCTAAATAATGCACATTGTCCTCAGGTTTACTCGCATTTATGATGTGCCTTCTATAAAGGGAGGAAGGTCTTGTTTTTAGACAATGGTGTGTTTGAGTGGTCTAGCCTGTGGGGTGTATCACAGGAGGAATTTGTGAGTGTGTGTCTTTGGCAGACACAGTACAAAAAGTTCTTGCGGGGTGAATAAACCAGTGATTCATCTGTGTATCAGTGCTTACTCCTGTCCTCCCTACCCCTCACATCCTCCGGTTGACTAAACCTTATTCTGTGTCAGCTGTGGAGCCTCCAGCTGCTGCCCAGGAGTCCAAATTGTCTCTCTTACGCCAGATTTCTGTCAGCAACGCCAGACCAAGTGTAAAAAACAAACTTTGAAGGAGTACCGCCAAAGTGAATAAAAGGAGGGAGTAGTGCTTGGTGGCATTGACGTACGCTGAGTTCGCACTGCCGGTCAGCATTTATAAATCCTGCTCCTTGAATGATGTGCTTGAATGTGTTTGTGCGTTAGTGTGTCGCTTCTCAATCTTTACAGTGTCACACAGCACCTTCCTCCTCTGCTGCGCTGTTTCTCAGTGATAATGTGACAATGTGGACTCTGACTGACCTCAGCAGAGGAGCGGAAGCACGAACGTTTTCTGAGCTTTCGATCCCAACTCCTCGCAACTCTTTTAACAGCTTCCTTTTTCCAAGATGAGAGCGCTCTTCTCACCATTTCTCTCCTTGTTTTCTTTCTCTCCTCTCCATGAGAGAGTGCACTCTGCTGACAGGCTGTCATTGGTATGGAGGTTGCAGGGTAAGCAGCAGGCTGCTGGGAAGCAGCAGAGGGGGGATGTGTGCTAATGGAAATAGGTGGTGGTTTATTCTGGAGGCCTGCTGGGCCACATCAACCCTGCACGTCCCTTTCTGTCTCAACAGAGCAGTGAAGGCCGGCCTGGCTAGGCCAAGTTCGGGGGACAGATGGTCCCTTTTGGAGAAGGGCCACAGCACAGTGCTCTCTGTTCGTGGGGCTCCACTGGAGCAGCCAAGAACAAACACGGTCTCCTTCTGTTGGGAACATACAGGAGCTTCAGTCTGCAAGACCTGAATAGGCCGTGGGAGCGACATCTCAAACTATGCATGTGTGTCTTGGGTGTGATACTAATGCTGGTTGCTACATAATGTTACCTGACATACAACTAAGTGCTTCGTGATAGCCTCATAGAACAGTATTCCATTAGTCATATTAGTCGGTGTTCATTCATTTTGTATCAGAATAGGGACTCCCTACATGATCCTTCACCAAGTTTACAACCTCACTTAAATCTTTTAACTCAGTGCATTGCGGGTCTCTTGTTTGCCGCAGTGCTTGTTTTTCATTCTCATGTGTATAAACAGGGAAAATCTGTTGTCCTGTCTATTTTAATTCTCAGATCACCCTGAAACAACTAAAGGACAATGGCAGTGTGCTGCCTGGCAGGCGCTGGGCACACAGCCAGCTGGCAGGGCAGCAGTGTAGGAGACTCCCATTTTCAGTGGAGCCAGGAGGAGGCCTGCCTCTCTCCCGCACTACCTTCATACCGCCAGCACTACCACCACTGTGCTGTTTTTATAGAAGACTCACTCCAGCTTAAGAACAGGAGCCCTTTTCTTTGCAAAAACATAACTTTGCTGCACAGCTCACCTTGTCAGTGTGATTATTTGAAGCTACCATCAGTGCCATGACTGAGGTTAAGCTCCCACTTGATGGATTGCTGTTAGTAATTATGTTAATCTTGGCACGGAAAGGTCGCCATTCCAGAGCTGCAGTGGTATTTTTATTTTTATCAACGGCTGTCAACTTAATGCATTATCTGACATTGGAATTTAGATACAGTAGAACTGATGCAAAAGGTGTGCTTTATGTTTGCACTAGGAATACTGTTACAAATGACTTGATGAATGGAGTATCCACTTATGCTGGCCTGACACCAAGCAACTTTTCAAATTTCATTTTCACAGACACATTTTCCAGTGTCTGAATAAAAGTTTTACCTCAGTTGTTGTGTGCTCCTTGATAGTTGGTGTAAGGTGGTCAAAAAACTCAGTCCAAGCTGCACATGTCAGTCTTTTTCTTCTCTTAATGCTCCGACAAAGGTTTATAGTCTCGTCTCATGTAAATTATGAATTTTGTTGAAGTGAACAATGTCAACACCCTCCAGCACCAAACAAGAAGCAGCAAACCGGGTACGCAGTAAACAAGAAGGGGGCTCTGGGGAGGCGAAATAACGTCTTGGTTCTCTTGGTTTAGTTGTGAAGTGAACAAGAGTCAGTGTTTACTTCAGTGTGTATCTGATCCAACAACCAGCATGTATTTCAGGGAGCAATCTTAATTTTGGAAACTGCTCATCTCTCATTTCCCAGGTCTTTTCCCACTAAATTGGCACAGCTACCCAACAGAGGCTGGCAGTAAGTTGACGTGACAAAATCCCAAATGTAAAGTTTGTACCCAAATTCAGTTTCTCTTTATGGATTATACTGATGCCGAACTGACAATAATACTGTAGATAGGTGATGCCTTTTGTGTTGTGTTTCTGAAGTTATGTGATTTGCAGACATGTAGGGAATTGGTAATATGGCATAAAGGGAGTTGACATAATATTTTCCCCTTGGAGTAGGATGTGACATAATCTCAAAAGGAATCAAGCTGTAGTCTCACAAATAGTGACCCTGCGCCATTCCTAGTCTTACAGTGTGTGACTGAAAACTTGCATTGTCCTCAGATGTGAGAGGGTGTCAGACTTTAGTCTGTTAAGTCTTTTCAAAAGCCCATTTCCACCAAGCACTTTGGGTATGGTACCTTTGGAACCAAAAGTAACCCTTCAGACATGGGACGTACACCGCAAACAGTACCCTTACATGTGGCTTACATGTGGTTGTTGTCACTCACTGCCTGAAGATCCACTCATTACCAAAAGTGTATGTCATATGAAAACTAAAGTAATGGTCAAAGTTGTCATATGGAATGTTTAAGGAGTGTTGACTGATTCAGGTTGTCAACTCATGCATTGAGTAACATTACAAATTAACGTTCCACCTTAAAAGTTGCTGGCAGCCGGCCCAGTGAATGAAATTATTTTTCCTCCGACGACAGCTGCTGTGAGAGGTCACAAAACATCCTTTTATTTTATAGTTACAGTCTAATAAAACTCTCCACGGTATTAACAGTGGTTACAAAAGCCTCAAACCAGCCACAACTCAGCCCTGAGCAAGAGTGACCGTCCTCTATTGACCAATCAACAGACTGCAGTGTTCACAGCTCCAACTTTTAGTACCAGATCTGAGTGCTAGGTACCCCAACAGAGGGGGGACCAAAAATAGGGATGGTATGGAACAGTTCCATTGGTACCATTCACAACTTTTCACAGTGGAAACGGAAAGAAAGCGTACCGAACTGAACTGAACTGTACCATACCATACTGCTCAGTGGAAACAGGGCTAAAGTCTACTAGTGTATGGTAGGCATTAGTTGCAACCCACTGATAAGAGTCATGTCTCCTAAAGCACTTCCAAGAACATCTGCAGTGGATATTTACTGAGAATATTGCTTGCCAAAACACCACTGACACGCTGATTATGTTAGAAGTAAAAATGTTGCATTGAACCCTTCACATGCGTAACTTCAAAACATGCTGCAGTGCTTCACAATACAATCAATTCCTTTTGAAAGACTCAATTGATGTTTCCAGAGAAACAGAGGTGAAAGATGTGTGCCTTCATGTTGCTTGGATCAGTATACACATAATTGGATTTACAATGACTCTCTCTTTTTCTACTCTGGCTTCTACACACAATTGTGGAGTCTCAAACCACTTTCTACTGGCAGACCTCTTTTCTTTGTCTGTGACTAAGCATATGGTAGATATTATGAGATTTAAATGTGTGCAGGAAATGAAAAGAATTTTACCATTTGCAGTTTCTGTTGGGTAAATACTTACTGTTCCCTGAACCAAGTGAAATGGAGTCGGATCACGGGTGACCCCTGTGCTTCAGACATTCCAGATGGAGCTACTGCTAGCACGAAGTGTAGCAGACTCAGGGGTGCAGTGGTTTAGGAAAACAGACTCGTGTTCATATAAGCTGCCTCCTTGATAAGACAAGAAATAACCACCGGTCCAAACCACAAAGTCGGTGGCAAGGCAAAGAGCTATCTTTTGTTTAATTTTACACGTGAGAGCACAACTGTTGACAGATGAGGTGTGGTGAGATGGCTGTTGGAGGGCAGCAACCTCAGGTTAGCTCTGTAACCACATGAGCAGATATGAGACAGTGCAGCTCCGAGCATAGCTACATCTCAGTGGCCTATTTTATTCCAGCTGTCTCGTATCTGTGGAAAGCTGTTCAATTTTCCTCGGTTGTTATGGAGGTATTGAAGTCTTATTCTGGTATGAAGCAACTTCCTTTTTGCAGAGATTCCTGTCTAGTCTTCTCAATCCAGAAGTGAAAGTTTTTTACTCATGTTTTTTCTATAGATCAAAATGCAGACCGAGTATGAGGAGTTTCTTTTGAAGTAGCACTCATGCCAGAGGATAGAGTCCTGGACACACTGCTGTGCTTGTTTGATAGAGGCTGTGTTCTCCATAAGTCTGTGCACCTGGGGCACTGACAGGGCATTAGTGAATTTGGGCATTTCCCACAGTGCATTGTTAGGCCCCGCGCCGGGGGAATGATGAGACGATGAGGGTACATGTTTACTCTGTGCTGTCTGACCTCCTTTTTTATCTCTTCTACTGATTGTTCTTCTGCTGTTGGGTCAACTCGGGTCTGTGTGCGCTGAGATGTAAACAGAAAGCCTCTAATCGTCTCTTTGCTCCTGCAGAAGCTGCCTCTGTTCAGCCCCTCTCTCGTTTTGCAAGCACAAACTCATGGGTACACACACTTCTGTTCTTTGTTTTTTTTTTTCTGTGCTCACCTTGGGCCATATCCACACTCATACCTTTTGGTTTTAAAACACATAAATAATGTTTAGTTTAGGTGTAGCGTCCACACTACTCCTGCGTTTTGGAAACCTTAAATTGGAGACCTTTGAAAACTCTGCTGACCCTGTTAGAGTTTGAAAACTCCAAGCAAAAGTAATGCGTTTTAAAACAAAAATGTATTAGTGTGGATGTAGCCTAAGCCTAGACGGGCAGAAACAGACTTTGGAAACGATGTTACAGACACCCACATTCACTTCCTGGTAGGATCTTATCAGTCACAATGAGTCAAGCCAAACATAATAGCTAGGTCTACGTACCTCTAATCAATAGCAATGCCTATCCTTCTTGTGTGGGTAATAAGTACTAAGTGTTAATGCTCCTGGTAATATCCTAACATGTCGCCATATTTGCTTTACAACTCCCAATCCTTCCGCAGCCTTGACTCTCTGTAGTATTTTCTGTAATTACGCTACCAGCCGCAGAATAGACAATCCACTTCCTGTTTACACTGGCATGCCCATATCCAGTGTACGTGAATGGTCATGTGATATGCATCTTCAGGCGAGTAAGTCGAGTATTAACGTGGATGTGCCCTTGGTCTCCTCTGCTGCTGTTGTGCCCATCATCACGTTGGTATGAGCTCTCCGTGTGTGTTTATGTGGATCATGTCAGAATGGTCAGTGGTGATGACATGACTCACTTTTTAAGCCCGGAGCGACAGAGTGTATTTACGCAAACTGTCAAAGAGAGAGGAGACTGCAGATGAGTAGTAAAACATGAAGAGGCTGATTGTGCATTTAAAAAACAGAGATGGCATGTTCTCTCAGGCAGTGCAGCAGGTAGACAAATAGAACAAACAAATACACACTGGGCTTCGAATGATGCGGTGTGTTTAGGGCTCCATTTAAAACGTACTGTTGTTAAAAGCTATTTCAAGTGGTTTTGTGTTGCCTAGGTTAGTCAAGAAGTACTGGGAATGTACTGTAGTGTAGCATTTACAGAGACTTGCAATTATCTTATCTGCTCCTGATCAGGGCCCAGATATAAAACACAGAATACATAAAAAATAGTGTTTAAATACACTTCTAAAGCAGTGAAGTAAATGACCTTAGGTGGGAGTATTAATTGCTTTTTAAGTGTGATAATGTAATGAACAGGTAAAGATTCTTTTAATGAAACAGGTCACTCATTTTGGCACATCATAAAAGCGCCGCCACACCTCATTTGTACTCCTGTGTGTTGTTAGAAAAGAGCAATCTTTCCATTCTGTCTCCTTGTTTGGTTTGGGGAACAAACATCCGAGCTCCCCATCTGCTTTTTGTCGTTGTAAAGTTGAACCAGGACCAGTTTTAAATCATCTTTTCCCTCCTGTAACATAAGCTGTGACTTTTAGCTGCATCTGGAGCTTGTGCATCTGTTTATTCAAACCGTCAGGATTTCTGGTTTTATGTCTCTGCAACTTGCAAATTGCACCCTTGTGCGTGGAGGGACAGACCTCTAGTCACACCCAGAGCTGTATACAACCGCCTTTGAGGACATGCCAAATTTGATTTCAAATTGAGTATACTTGAGCTCATAATGATAGAAATAGAGTGAAGTGAAGGAGTCTGTTTGGTTACTGACAGTCCCTTTATCCTCTCTAATGGGTGACGCTGTCAAATTACCACCCATCACATGTAAAGTATTATTTTTAATTCTGTAGCTTATTACTTATGCAACCCCACTTAACCTAAATATATTTTAACATCTGTGGTTGTTAAATTCTCACCCATGTGAATATTTGGAAAGTATAACTTGGCAGGACATGGTTTGCTGTTTGTCTGCACATATCAGGCAGCTGGCTGGAACTCATTTTACTGGTTTCCTTACCTCCCACTGAGGGTGTGACCCTCCATTCACACTGGCCATTAAAATCTCAGCATTACTCCCTGCAGGCAATATTGGCACATCGGTGTGTTCGGTTGGTGGTCTGACCACAATAAGAGAGGGCGGAGTTTGATGATTGGGTTCTTACCGGCTCAGATATGGGGAGTTATCGTTGTGTACAGGAAGGGGTGTGTTAGGGCCATTAATGGCAGGGCTTTAGCATCAGTGCTAATTTGTGTGTCAGCTGGTGGGAGATTCCTCCCTGTTGTGAGGTTGAATTGTGCGAGCAGCAGATGAAAGAGGAGGACGTTGAATGGTGCTTTTGGTTTTCTTTGGTCCATACTTTCATAGACTCAGTCGGTGTGAGCAGCGGTGCGCACACACACACACACACACAGAGTCTTAACAAGTGTCCTCTCTGGTTATGGAGGCACTTGGGGAAGATGGTATGCCTGGTTTCCCAGGCCCCAGTAATGAACTCTCAAGGATAACATCGCCCAATTAATTGGTTCTGTGGTTTAATTGCACGGTTTGGCAAAACTCCCATTCTTTTCTCTTTTTTCGTCCCGCTCCACCACTTTCACTTCTCTTCTTAACCTCACATTCTCCTTTGCTTTAACCCAGTTAAGGTAAAGAATTGCTCCAGTGAAGCAGAAACATGAGTGTTTTCATCAGATTGGAGATGCCCGTGTCTGGTTGCAGTCATACACCCACCCACACCCCTCCTTCACTGACTGAAAGTGTGATGAATTTAATATCTATCCTGCCCAAAACCATCGTCTACTCCCCTCCAATTCCCACCGCAAGGTTGGAACAGCTGCTCTCAATAGAGGATTGAAAACAGAGCTCCCACGTTGTTTTAAATCAACTCCTCGGAGGACGAAACACTAAAACCGTGTGCAGTGCAAATTTGATTGTATTTGAGTGTGATGTGACATGGAATGTGATTCATTGTTTTTACTGCGAGTTTATTGAGGAATCAAATGGCGGGCGGTGAAGCATAAGCAACATGCCTTCAGGTTTGTTTGCTTTCCGCTTGGATTTCTTTCCTTCCTCTGTGTTAATGATGAACACAGTGTGACACATCCAAATGTTTGACTGACTGCAGCCTGTCGACACAAAACAGTCGAAGGCAGGTAACAAGGAACTAAAATAAATGTGGCTGTGAATGCACTGAGAGAATGCCTTGTAAATATGCTTCACATAGTAATGCTGCCTGACTCACTTTATGATAAAGTCCATGAGCTGGAAAATTGGTGTAATCATCTTGGCCTCTAACCTACACTGCACCCTAATTTGGCTGCGGGAGGAGAGGATGAATGCATTGCAGCTTGGCCTCAGCTCTGGAGGTCGAGGCGTCTTGGGGACGAGGCCAGCTACTACTTCCTGCTTGCTGAGAACAGAGGAGCATTAATATGGCTCAATTACACCAGGCTTTATTAAAGATAATTGACCATAATCACAGGTCTGTGCTCACCCCAGGGCCAGGAGTGGCTCAGCATTGTGGTTGGGCTAAATAAACATGTTTGACTTTGACCTGTGGTGCAATAGGCTGGACACTGTGCAGGATGCTGTGTTTTAGAGGAATGTGAATATTTAAGAAAAGTTAAAAGTAGAGCTTGAATACAATTGCCTTATTTAAGAGCCTTTTGCCTACAAGATGCTTTTTCCTTCAGCTCTACCAGTGTACTGTTATTGTGTTACTCTGTAATCATGCACAATGAGTGTACCTGCAGAAACATACAGCTAAATTGTGCCTTTGATGGCCAAACATGCAAATGGTGATATTTTGCTTGAAAAATTGTGACTTCCAGGTGGCTTTTTGCAATTTTGACACACAATTTACTAAACCTTTGCAACATCACTGAATTTATGCAGCACAGGATATTTTTAAAAGGTAACCTTAGGTCTTAGACAAGTGACAGGTTTGGCTTTTCAAAGAGTCACGGCTACCTGAAGTGGGGCGCGTCGCAAACAAATCAGGCATGCAGAGGATTTGGATTCCTCTCAAGAATGTTTTTTAAAGGGCTTATGACATGGCCCTGCTTTTTGAGTGTACAGTATGTGCCTAATTTCCTTAAGTGCTGTCAGCTTTGAGTGGAGTAATCTTAATAATGTTGTGCACAAAATGCGTTTGCAACTGGCATCCAATACAGCTTCAGTGTTAATATATGCAGTGCTGTTTTGTAGAAGATGCTTGCATTGTGACTTAATTTACATAAATCTCTTTTTTGAAATTACATTTATTTTTCGCTCTTAGCTCAAGTCGCCGAGGAGTGGAGTATTTCTCAACATGCCATAATACCCAGTTTGATCAATTTGATGCTGTAAACATATGGATAATCCAGAGAACTGCAAGAGAGCTGCAACCAAAACCCAACAAAAGGACAGTCCTCAGCTTTGTTCGGAGGGACTTCCTATTTATGATCACAGCGACAGTCGTGTAGGAGTCGAAGAAGTGACTAATGAGAAGTCAGTCAGTCTAGTGAGTCTGTCAGAGTCGGCTGGCATCACGCCGTGTGTCCTGCTCGGGTGAAATATCAGTGATAGTGAACTATTAATCTCAGGATGGTGGACAGAACGTGTTCACTTTTCTGACAGCATATTAATATCTGCTGGGCCTTTAATCAGGCCACAATGTCAGAGGATTATTTTAAGACCTGGCAGAACCGCCGGGCCACTCCTCTCTGGATGAACCGAGATGAAAGACAGACTATCCAACATCAGAGACAGAAAATGAGTTCATTACTGTAATTAGGCCTCTCTTTCTCTCCCATCCCTTCTTCTCCATCCCTTCCCCCTGTTCGCCAGGCCTTGTGTCTTAAACACCCATAATGGCGATGCATTACTCCAGTAATAAAGGGCTGTTAGCAAAGCAGACCGCCCACCCTCCATCTGCTGCCTCCCTTGCACACACAGCCACAAAGGCAAGGACAGAAAACAGCCTCCTTCAGGTCACACAGAAGATAGATTCTGCTGACCAAGTAGCCCGTGGCACTCTCTATTGGTCGGGGGCGCAGGGGGGATGGATGTGGAACGAGACATGGTACAACTGTGTTCATTAATCACTGTCGCAGGGAGAGTAGCTAATAGAAGGCAGGAAAGGGAAACACAGACCACCATGTTCACTGGTTTATCCTGTCGTGTCCTCGACGTGAAATAAAGGCCAGCTAACCCTTTCCTGACCTCATGTAGCAGCACAAACATGGAGAGGCCAGACAGTATGAACATAAACAGACTAGTCTCCCGCTTCTGTTTTTTTTTTTTTTTAACGGTGAACTCACTACCAGTGGGAAAAAGATAGTAGGGTGCTATAACACAGCTAGAAATGTGCTTTAAAGGGACGTAATGTTCCTGTTTCTTTCTATTGCTGGGTCTTTATCTTGATGTTTGTCCGTATTTTACATTTTATGCGATGACGTAATCCTGTTTTCTCCAAACACTAAGCTTTGTGTTCTTGGTTTGTCTGTGTTGACAGCATTACACCCCTCTGTCTTTTTTTAGCCACTCATCACAGACTACTGTGAAAAGTCATTCATGCTGTTTTGTTGTCATGCGTTGAGATTACAGTATGTCACTTTCTTTGTTCTTCTTGTTCTCAGTCATCCGTTAAAGCCTCTGTTGGAGTGTCACCATTGATAAAGCTGTTTGCGCAGGTGGCACATTTTGGCTGTCACTGGCTCTTATTGTGAGTGTGAAAGGACTGTGCTCGGTCAACATGTGACTTTTGGGTGTTGGTCAGCAGACTAGCCACATGGTTACCTCTGCTCTCCCTGTTAGGCACGGATAAGAGACGTGAGATAGATTTTAGCTGATATAGAAAGTTAAAATAAATGTCCAGCAGCAAGAATAGAAGTTTAGAGTCATTTTTCCCAGATTCTTTGTTTGTTTGTTTTGGCCACAGGACATCTCACATGCTGTCTTGGGTGATGGATATTTTGTGTTTGACGCAGTGGAGGTCACTTTTCCTTTCTTTTCTCTTTTGTCAAGTGGTGATTTAAGATCTCCTAAAAGTATTACATTTAGACTTCTTATAGTGGTAATTTTCCTGGAAAAAAATGTTACATTGGTCCCTGCTTACTGTAACATTGTATACATGTGTATGACTCAACCACTAATCCAGGAAATTACACTATCAGTTATTAAAGGAATACTTAGCCCTCAAATGACAATTGGTATGTTCTATTTCTTACCCCATGTTATGTTGAATTCCTGGGAAAAAAACGTTTTCTCACATGCTTCCACGGTGAACAGAAAGTCCAAACACTTCAAAAATTCTTGATGAATTGAATTCAAAGGGGGCTGTGTTTAATATCAGCAACACTGTATCAAAACATCTGTTTACAAACTCGCACACAGCTTGTGCAGTATAATCCAAATCTCATTTTGAATGAAAAGTGAAACTTAAAAGTGCTCTCTATAAAGCCATTGACAAAAACATAAATTATACCTTGCTGAACACAGGAGCTGCTGGTCTACCACTGCCTCCATTGGTAGTTTGTTTGTATCATTGTGAGACTTGGCTGAATCCAAACCAGCTCTTTAAAACACCAAAATCACACAATATCACAAACAAACTAACTGATCCAGGCAGTGGTAGACCAACAGCTCCCTTTTTTAGCGAGGTAAAATAACTGTTTTTGTTGGTGGAGCCTGGATTTTAAGACCGCGTTGATAACTTTCACTCCTGTTGAAAAGGGTTGTCTGTTTGAAAAGTACTGAGCATACAGCTAGATAAATGAGACCTTGATTGCACTGCACGACTTGTGTGAGAGTTTGTAAACAGATGTTTTGATATAGTTTTACCATTGTGAAACGCAGTCCCCTATAACTTCAATTCATCTAGAATTTTCTCAGTTTCTGGATTCTTCTTTAATAGGAGGCATGCAAAGAAAAATGAGAGTTACAGCTGTAACAATGGTTCACTGAATTCTGGATGACTGCCAGAGTTGTCTGTCACTGTGGGAGCAGATTGCGTGATGACATGAGGGTTTTTTATTGGGGCAAACGCCTTATGTCATTGCATGGTCACAGGTGACTTTGTTGGTATGACAACTCGACCATATGCGAGATGCAGATATCCAGCACCGCCGTCTGGTGGTCAGGAAGAATGAAATAGAACAAAGTTTTCCCCAGAAATTAAACTTAACATGGGGTGAGTAATTGTTAAAAAATGGTCATTTGGGCAGTAAAGTATTCCGTTAATTTTGAGCTGGAGAAGTCACTTTTATTATTTAGAATTTATTGCTTTATGTGGAAATGATAAAACCAAAAACAGCCTCTTACCCAAGTCTACTCCTTTGGCCTGTTTAGACACAGCTGTTGTCTGTATTGAAAGTGACTGGCTTTGGCATTATTTACTGCACTGCAGCCCGGCACATATTCCATTATTCATCATTCACCAACTGTAACGGACAAACATACTTCCCAGAACAGTACTCGCTACTACATTATGCGTTGACATGACACAACACAATGTCTTGTTGTCTCCTCTAAGTCTTGTGCTAAATTCAGTGACACTTCAGTTTCCTGCTTGTGAATGAAGCTGTGTTCATAACCAGACCAGTCTGTAATGGGAGAAAGGGGATTGAGGATAATTTGGCATCAGAATGAAAAGATATCAGTATCAATCTATTCCTACACATTTGGGTCATGCATACATTAACCTGTATTTGGCCCAGGCTTGAGCGCATACTCTCTTATTACAGTGTTTCCGAGTCATCCCGAGTGTATTTGGTCTAGTCTGGCCTGTAGCTAATCTTGATGTGGCCTACATTTTCATCCCAAAATAGTTCACCCTCCTCCTCAACAGTAAGTGAGAAATGTAAACAGTTGTCTGTGAACTGAGGATATCATATTAAAGGCCAGTGGATGGAGCTGAAGCAAAGCTTGGGACGCCAGGCCCAACCTCATCTATCATGTTTACAGTAAAACCTTACAAAAAGAAGAGTTGTAAAGGAGCAGTGTGTGATTTAGTGGCATCTGGGGGTGAGGACTGCAGATTACAACCAGCTGAAACCTCTGCCATGTGCCAAGTGTGAACTCTTGGTCAAGATTCCTTTAGTGTTCATTGTTCGGGCGATCTACTCCTCTTCAAAACAAATGGACCAGGTGATATTAAAATCAGTGTTTTTCCAATGTTCAGCGCGTAATGGAAGGGCTGCTAACTATGGTGGCTAACATGAAAATGCAAAAGTCCCTAGAGCCAGTGTTTGTTTTTTCCATTCTTTGCTACTGTAGAAATGTGGTGGTGTAACATGGTGTTCTCTGTAAATAAGGAGTTGTTCCCTATGTACATATAAAAGGCTCATTCTAAGGTTACAAAAACACAATAATCCTTATGTTCAGGTGATAATCATACACTAAAGAAAACATAGTTGTTATATTACACTCCATTTATGCCAGTATACCCCTAAACCCCACACACTGGACCTTAAACAGGGCTGCAGGGCTAAGTGAAGCAAAACACTCACAATCCAGTGCCCTGTTCTCTGTGATGTGGAGGGTTTACTTATAACTTGTGGGGTTTTCACATGATTGCAGTAGTCGGAGGAACGAGGCACACCACCAGCCACAAAGAACAAGAAAAAAGCATTTAGGTCAGTGCAGGAAGACTTGTAGTCTCTATTGTGGCATGGTGTGGTGTGATCTTCCATGCAAAAGTCAGCATTTGAGGAGATGAACCTGAAATAACACCTCAGTCACTTACCCTCACTAAAACCTACAACATCTATCATGGGATGGGATTGATGAGAGAGGAGTTCCTTGCTTCTTACTGGAGTTTTGCTTTCAGCGTCAGTATACAGTACTGTCTTTGTTTGTTAGCATATTTATTACATTGTCTGTGTCAAATCGTTTTCCACAGTTGAACGAGGCTATATGACCAACCCGGCGCCTGTTTAACAAAGGTTTACACATGGCAAAGAACACAAGGAGACATTACTTGTGCATAAAAATGGAAACCATGTGAGTTTGCAGCATGAGTGTATCTGACATCTGAAATACCCAAGAGGGAGTGAAGCTGCTTTTCAAGGACTAGCCGACTAATGTTTTCACTCTCCTTCTCTTTGTCCTCAGATGTTCAGGTTAACGAATAAAACTGCTGATTTCAGCCTTTTGTCTGTTTATTATTTCCCCAGGTGAGCAGAACAGAACAAGGGGAAAGAGTAAACTCGCAAACTTTCATTTCTGTCGTCACAGTAGTGGAGTAGATCTCATATTTTAGTGGATTTGTGGCTAATACATATATTATTTTACACTTCCATTTTTATTTGTCATAGCCAATTTACCTCATCAGGTCCTTGTTAATTTTCCTCCTAACCAACTACATCAGATAAAAAGGCGAAGTGGAACTGGCGTTGAATATGCAGAACTATCCCTCCTGTATAATTTGCAGGCTCGATGATGCTGCAAGCGGTTGGATCAGATATTGGTACATGTGAACATTTAGCTGAACATCTGCCTCTTGTTGCTGTAATTTGCTTCACCACCATCTGTTAGGCATTGGCTGGAAGCAGCAACAAAGATATACATCTATCTTGTTATAAACCCATAATGGCACCAGCTCCTCTCAAATACACTAATTAGCCATATTCGATAATAGGCTCTGCATAGTTCTAAAACTAATACTGCCCTACATAACCCTTAGTGGGAGTTTATTACAAGATAACAGGGTACCAACAATTTAGGTCACCAGGATAATCATTTTTATAGCTGAACTGAATGTGCCGTGTTTTGGGGTCATTTTGAGGAGTACAAACTGCTTTTCCCTGTGTTTTAAATGTCTCAGTTCAAACCCTTTCGCCGTGTGCTAACATTTTCTTCTCTGTTTTTGTTTCTGTGCCATAGATCCAACTCTTCCAGCTGTCGTTCTGCATTGGCGGCACGCTGTGAGAAAAGACTCCACTCCGCTGTGCCTCAGCGCCCCTCAGACACTTGTCCTTGACATCCAAATGCTGCGTGTCGATCGTTGTGCCAGCCGCCTTCTGTGAGTTACGATGACGGCTGCTTCGTTGACTCAGGAAAGAGGCTCCTCCTCTGCTCAGCAGTGAGCAAATCACATGATGTAATGAAGAAGGGTCCTGAAAGTCTGCTCTTCAAGGAGTCTGCCAGCAGGATATGAGTATTTTGAGCCCTGTGACAGATAACAAATCAAACCTCGTGGGAATTGTGGGAGGCCCAGAAGAATACTCCAGAGCCATGCAGTCAGAGGAGCTATTCAACAGGAAACTCAAAGCCCTGAATGGTAGCATGGGACCACCAGCCCCAAACATGCAGGGGAAACCTGAAGGCGCAGGCAAAACAAATGGTACTCCAGCCATGCCTAAAATGGGCGTCAGGGCCAGGGTGACAGACTGGCCACCAAGGAAAGATGGATGGGACGGACGGCCTTCTCCCAACTATCAGAGTGTGATACCAGTATTTCAGAATGGCCAGCAGGAACATACGGTGGAAATACTGGAGCAAGGAGAAGCAGTCTGTCTGGAGGTAGACTACTCTGACAAATACACACTGAGTGACCTCCTCAGCCACTCCCCGCTGAAGGGTCTACATCCTATTCGCCAACGCAGTAACAGCGATGTTACCATTAGTGACATTGACTCTGAGGACATAATGGACCAGAATGCTGTCAATCCAAACACTGGGGCCTCGCTGCATCGTGAATATGGCAGCACATCCTCCATTGACCGTCAGGGTCTGAGTGGAGACGGCTTCTTTACCATGCTTAGGGGCTACCGAGTGGATACCCTGGACCACCGTAGCATACCGCCACTGGGTTTCCCCGAGTTGTTGCGCTGTGATACCTCCCTCTCCCCCAGCCTGCAGACAGCAGCCCAGATTGCCCGGGGTGAGATAGTCCACATTCCAGGCTACGACTACATCGACCACTCTCTACTCTACAGCCGGGAGCCGGAGAAGTCCTTCATGAGGCGTCTCAAATCAGAATCGTCTGAAACGTCTCTGTTCAGGAAATTGCGGACCATAAAGAGCGAGAGTGACGCCATGCGGCTCTCTATAGAGGATGACCGGCGGCCACTCAGCTTCCAAAAATGCTTTGCGCATTATGACGTCCAGAGCGTTCTTTTCAACATCAGCGAGGCGGTGGCAAGCAGAGCTAACCTGAGCCAGAGGAAGAACACCACTACTGGGGCTTCAGCTGCCTCAGCTGGACTAGGGCCTGGAGCTGGGATGCCCGGAGGTGGAGCAGGGGCTGGACCTGGAGCAGGGACAGATGGCGGAGCAGCAGGATGTAGCAGTGGGAATGCCCCCTTGTTTGAGTCTCCACTAGGCAGCAGGGAGGACTTAAACCCCAAGGAGAACCTGGATGCTGATGAGGGGGACGGGAAGAGCAACAGCTTAGTGCTGGGCTGTCCACACTTTCGTAATGAGATCGGTGGTGAGGGCGAGAGGAGGATCTCCCTCTCCAGAGCTAACAGTGCCAACTACAGTGGGATGTCAGAAAGCTGCTCTTTTGAATCATCTTTAAGTTCCCACTGCACCAACGCAGGAGTCTCTGTACTGGAGGTGCCTCGAGAAAACCAGCCCATCCACAGGGAGAAGGTGAAGCGTTACATCATTGAGCACATCGACCTCGGAGCATACTACTACCACAAGTACTTCTATGGGAGAGGTAAGGAATGCATGCAATGATGATGATGATGATGATGATTGATTTTTGAGTTTGCAGAGATGAAACAGTGATGATACAGGAGGATTTAAATGACTCAGTGCTGGGGATTATTAAACTATTCAGGCCAAATCCATTTCCTTGAAACAAGATGCAGAACTCCGCATGAGAGCGAGCTCCCAAATGGAACAGCCTCCGCTCATTGGGTCAGATATCTTGACGGCCCAGTTATTTTTGTAGGACCAGATGAAATAAAGGACAGAACAATAGCAGGCCTGTGTTCGGTGCGAGGGTGTGTGTTTCACTTCCTCGGGAGAGGAGCGGTCATGTCCTCCCTGTGATATTGCCCTGAACCCTGCAGAGAAGCTGTGATTAGTCATGTGAGAAGCGAGAGGTGAGCGTGAGGGTGTGTTGCAGCTGTTCCCCACGGGGGACGCGGGGGTGTGAGGACCCCTCCTATGAAACTTTAGGGTCAGTAAAACTATGCCAAGGTCCCAGGTCCCCTCATTAAAGCACCTATGCGACTGACGCTGGAAATACCATGCAGACCCCGAACCCATCACCGCATTATACATATCTGTTTTTCCCACTGTCTGTGTTCGCTGCTCTCAGCAGATTGAATTACCCATTCTTGAGCCTCCCTAGAAAACAGCTGCTTCACCTTTCACACTGAGAGATGCCTGACCTTCAAAAAGAGACTGTATTAAAATATTCTTCAGCGTGACAGTCTGTAAACTCAATCTAGGCTCAAAGTCGCCAGTTAACAAGACCATTACGGATCTGCTCTTCTTACAGTATCTTTTAATGTCCCATTGAGCTTACTTTGATAGTCATTTACCATGAAATGTTGCCCCACGTAGTGTTAACGCACACACAGTGAAGGCATCCTTGCTGTAATTGTGTTATGTTTTTTGACCTCTTTCTGTGGCAGGCCGATATATAATTGAAATGCCCCGTGTTGCTGTCAGTTTCAATCCAGTGTTTGGTGTAGCTGTTAAAGAAGATGCCTTTTCACAGAATGTGGACGTAGCCCTTGCCCTTTTTTCATGAGGTGCTTTATCGGAGTGGCAAGTCTGTCGTCACCTCTGCTTCACCATAAACACACACACATAAGAAAGGCACACACACACTGACACAGTCACACAAACGTGGCCGCGTGTCACCACTTTAGGGCAAGCTTTTATCAACCTGGGCTGAACATTGATCCCATTGATTGCCTAAAGCCCTCCTTCCCTTAGCAACGGGAGTGTTTCTCCCCAGGCTGCATTAATGGACACAATGTTTCAGTCACACCTACGGGCCAAGACTTGTCACACACAGGTCATGGTTACATATATGTGGGTAGATGTTGACATATACAATAGGGGATGAACCAGAGGTTTTCAGCCTTTTTGAATGTGGATGGATGATTGTTTTTTATCTGATCACTGGTACCAGGACACTGCCCGATCATTGAGAATTCATGTAAATCGTGCTTTATATGAAGATATGTGACTTGAAATAAAGTCTTGGAGCCACAAATGTAACAGTGTAGGACTTCTTAAAGATTTCTGTCGTGTAGAATGACATGGAGATGGAGAAGAGTCATTCTTTGATATGACAATCAAAGTCATCCATTCTACAACCTTTGGCAAATTGTCAACACCGAGTGATAAGTATCAGTGACATGTTACAGAAATGTGTTGACAATAAGCTTTCCTCTACAGTCGACACTGTCTCCCTCACTGTGCTGTCGGTATTCTGATGCCGGTTGGCTCGTATGCACTTGGCCTCCTACCACCATTTGACCTTATAACCCCACACAGCATTTCCCCTCAGTCCCCTGTCCCTGACAAGCCATGCATTCAACAGGAGGTTAACCCCGCATTGCCTCCATACAGTCAATTTATTATTCATGCTGATGTGCGCTGTGCCCCAACGTTAATGCCACACTGACAAGAATCAGCGTATTTACATTGCGTGCTCTACACGGCATGGATGCAATGTCAAAACTTCTGCAGGAATCTCTTTGCGAATGTCAGTGCTTTGAGTCCCTGCTGAGGTTTTTCTTTTGTTGTCTGCTGAATCCAGGTCTTTCTCCCCAGCTTTAGCCTGGATTAGGATGTGTTTGCTCAAGGCATCACTTTTTGTGTGCAAAGCTCGGCTCCTGTCCATGTCCTAAACACACACACACACATAACACACATACTCCAACAGCCTTTATTAGAATAATCCTGAGTACAGTGGAAACCTCTTGTAGTGATCAGGTCTGTCCGGGTCAAACTGATCACTGTAAGCGGATGATTATTATAGTCTTTTTTTTTCTTTATTTCTCATGCAGATTACCATTTAATTAACGTGTATATTTATTACATAAATATAAAGTGATAACAAGGCCTGCTTCGCTTCGGCAATATGTGGCGGGGCATTATCTGTCCACTTCATAGGAGCGACTTCAACCACAGGTGCTTTCCTCGTGCACAGTCTGTCTCCACTACCAACCATGACTGTCTCTAATTGTTTGAGAGGTAGCCTGAGGAACACCAAGTTACTGCAGCATCTCATCGGCTTGTTTTTGGTAGTTTGTTATAAGCTTCAAGGAGACAAGTTTTTTCTTGAGAAAATATTACTTTATTTTTCCAGTCATGATTTCAGTTTGCACCCAGCAGCAGCCTCAGGTAACCAGCTGGAAGCAGACAGGTATCATAGTAGTCAAGTAAAAACAGAAGTTTGAATTATTGGCGTAGTTTTAAATTATATTTCCATATATTGTCATGTATGAAAGGAACCAAAATTAACACTGTTCTACACTGTTTGAAGACTATAAGGGAAATATTTAATCAGCATTTGTATAATAATGATCCTGTCTTTTTGATCCACATGAGAAGGTGATCACTATAAGCAGTTTTCACCATATATGTTCAACTGGATACTTTTCATGTCAACACAGAAATTAGTACTGGTTCTTACAAGAATTAAAACTGACAAGACTAAAAGTCTAAGGCCCTGCTAATGACCCTGCTAGTGTTCATTACAATTTTCGTCATGCCTCACAGTACACCTGCTGGAAAGATTTAACAACACATGGCAACATTGCTGCTCTTGAAGCTTTACAAGAAATGAAGCTACAATGTTCAATTTAGGAGCATAATTTCAAGGCAAGCTGTCCATTAGAGTATTATATATTTACTGCACAAATTAACTTCTTGACCCAAGGGTGACAGAAGAGGAACGCAAATGAAAAAGTATGCATCTTAGTTAGGAATTTTAATGAGAAGCTACTCAGTATAGTCTGTTCTGTGTACATAGGAGAGGAGAGGGGGTTACCAGTTGCATCAGGAGACTTTGTCAGTGCACCATGAATATCCCCAGGAAATTACCTGAAAATCTGACCATGAGTGTTGAAGATAAATTGTCTGCCGGAGTGTAGGACAAAGGCACAAAATGGGATAGGAATCATTCCTCAGGGATAATAAATGCTCATTCAAAATTTGATGCCAGTCTGGTCTGTAAGCATAGACGTACTGACCGACCTACATCCACAGGCCCCGCCACAAAAATCCTGATTTCTAAGGCATATAAATGTCTTTTTGGTTTTGAACAGCAACTCCAATACATAATTCCATAAATTGGTTTGTCAATTCCAAAATGTCAGAAACTGCTTTGCTTTAGTTCCACTAAAGGACATAAATACTCCAAGCCTGACCAAAGGGGACATCCTGGTGGCCTGGTGGTTTAGGGCACATACCGTCTAACCACTGGGTTTAAATGCAGCCAGGAAACTTCGCCTTGTCTGTCTCTCCCCATATATTCTTCTTCCCTGCACAGTCAATTATTGAATGAAAGCAATATGCCTTGAAGACAAAAGCGAAAATGACTTTGAGTGATGCATCCATTAATTTTAGCATGGTTTTTGAAGCCTGCTCCTTGCTACAGTAGCAGGAGCAGACTGTGTCTCTGCAGCGGGGTGAGTCATGGTCCAGTGGATTAGTCATGATACAAAAATCCACCCCAAAATTTCCTTTGTTCTCTGGTAGTTCTGAAGGTCAGCGTTATACAGGTGTGTATGAGTGTGTGTGTGTGTGTGTAGCGACATCATACATTCATGACTTCCAAATGAATAATCTAAAACGTTATTATCATTTATTAATCAGAGTCCCAAATTCATCTTTAATACTGAATCATGCTGAACAAAAACATACCTGTAGTAATACTTTGCTCTGCACGAGTTTATATCAAGCGAGGCACACTGCTGTGTGGAGTATCTGGGTCAGTGATGGGTCAGAGGGGGTCAAACTGTGCAGGGCTCTATTTTTATTTGTTTGTTTGGTTTTTAAATCCCAGTGCGACCACTACACGCCAGGCTCTAATCCACAGTGAATCAGTTTCAAATCTCCGCTGGACCCCTGCTGCTTTCTGTAAGCAGTGGCACAGCTCACCCATGGCCAGTCCACACTCACTCATTTTACATGAATTGATAAATATATGTGCTCAGTAATATAAATTGATATTCTGTAGAAGCAAAAGAAGTGATCTGATAAAGACGCGAACAAGGTTATAGGTATTCATTCTGAAAAAGCTTTCCCGGTGCAGTGATATTTTTATACACTTTGCAAGATTTCTTGTAACTAGATGTTTCTGTAGTTTAGCAAAGAATGTGATGAATACTTCACCTGCAAAATAACCATTTGTATATTAAATACTCACCGTGTGCTACAAAGAATTCGTTAAGAAAACCTTTTTGTCTTGCATGCCTCAACAGCGAACATAGAATCCAAAAAAGGTAAAGATTCCTAATGAATTAACAACAGCAAAACGAAATCAAAACATCTGTTTGCAAACTCTCATACAACTCGTGCAGTGTGATCCAAGTCTCATTTATCCAGTCGTTATGCTCAATACTTCCCAAGCACATGCAGGTTAAGCACGAACAGTCTCATGCACGGACGAGTAGCATGCTTGGGCATGCGCGTGTGTTTAAACTCTGCTCAAACAGAGCTTATACAGACGCGTGGGCTCAGGCATGCTCGGGGCGCAAACTCATAGGCGGAAGTGTTTTATATTGTTATGTTTTATCGTAAGTGCACGTGTTTACTGGATAAATGAGACTTGGATTATACTGCAGGATCGAATGAGAG
Organism: Epinephelus moara; assembly: GCF_006386435.1. Taxonomy (NCBI): domain Eukaryota; kingdom Metazoa; phylum Chordata; class Actinopteri; order Perciformes; family Serranidae; genus Epinephelus; species Epinephelus moara. Next base: position 14,446,141 of record NC_065524.1, read on the forward strand.
TTTGTAAATGGATGATTTGATATAGTTTTGCTGTTGTTCAACGTGGTCACCTATGATTTTTGAAGAATGTTTGCCTTTTTTGGATTCTCCGTTTGTTGCGGATGCATGTGAGAAAAACGAAGTATTCTTCACAAAATCAAGGCAACACACGGCGAGTAACTGATATGCATATGATCATTTTGCAGGTGAGGTATTTCAATGGGAAGCCTAATGTGTGTTTGATTCTGATATCTCGTACTCAACTTCCAGAGCATCAAAACTATTTTGGGGTTGATGACAATCTGGGACCCGTGGCAGTCAGCATCCGCAGGGAGCGGCTGGACGATGGGAGGGAGAAAGATGGAATGCAGTACAACTATCGAGTCACCTTCAGAACCAGTCAGGTAACTATAACTCACTAAAGTGCACCTCTTCTGCTCTGCTTGTTGTTTTAAACCAGCATAAAACGAATGCGGATGCATGGTAGGAGAATTCCGATTTCCACCGCTCTATTACTACAAGCTTTTAAACATGCTTTTAAGGATATTTGTCATGTACTGCAGTCAGCAAGGCATGTTCAGGTCACTCGGCTCAGAGCTCATTCAAGCAGTACGGGAGTGCAGGAATGCTTCAGTACCCCTGAAAACAAGAGGAGGCTTCTCACAGCTCTCCGTTCCTAAATCTGCTCCCAGCACCCTAATGTGTCCAGTGATTCTGTGCCAGTTGTGACTCAGTTGGCCAGTCATGCAAACACTGATCCAGTCTATCAGAGTCAGCGTGATCACCCTGGTCTCTCTCACACACCCGCGCACACAACGCACGCGCATGTACACACACAACGTGATTAATCCACAAACGGAGATGCACAGTCTCGCTGTCCCTGGTGGTACAGAAACCTCTCCTTGATTGATGCTGGGTGGTCTCATCCACTGAATAATTCAGGTGCAACAGATGTGTCAGGCAGGGAAATGTCACTGATATCCAGTGCCATTCTTGGTGTAATGCACCACTCCCACGATAAAACAATGTATCTGGGTCACGGTAGCCCTGCAAGTAGCACGCAGACAATGTTTTAACTCCCCAACCACTGGAGCGTCTATTTGCATGTACTCCTATCATTTAGCCCCAGTGCTCTCTGTACACTCTCTCCCACTCTCAGTCTCTCTCCCTCTCTAAGTCTGTTGAGTAATCTGCTTTTCAGAAAGCCTCTCCGTCGGACAGCCATTGACTGCTGACATTCACGTCCACAGGCTGTGTGGATGGAAATGGGATTTATGGTCGTAAATGTGTCTGTGATGTTCCAAACAACAACACAGGGCTACAGAGTGGGTGTTTTAAAGCTGTTTGGGTCAACATTTACTGGCACATTAATGATCTTACTAGTAAAATACCACTTAACATTTAGTGCTCAGTTAGCCCATCTTAATTATTTAGAATACAAGTTTCAAATGCTTTCCAATGCAGCCGTAATGGAGCAAGTGCCCTAAATAATATGGCACAGCATAAAAGGATATTATAGCTGGCTCACACAGCAGAGCATATACGCCTGGTTTTCATTTCCAGCATTTTGAAATAAAATGAGATCCAAATGAATAATATCACTGTTTCACAGACTTACTGACCCACATAGACACAGTGCACACAAAGACCTTACCTTAACACATCTACAGGGGGACATCAAGACCTCATAAGACACTTAACTGGATGAAACTTCACTATCTGTCTTTTCTGCCAGCTGACCACTCTCCGTGGAGCCATCCTGGAAGATGCCATTCCATCCACTGCGAGACACGGGACAGCCCGAGGCCTGCCGTTAAAGGAAGTGCTCGAATATGTCATCCCTGAGCTTAATATCCAGTGTCTGAGGTTGGCCCTCAACTCTCCCAAGGTCCCGGAGCAGCTACTCAAGTTGGACGAGCAGGGGGTGAGTACATCAAGATGTTTTTAGTGCTTTGAGTGCCAGCACAGACTTCTGCTGATGATGATTAAGCAGCACTGGAGCAATCTGTGGTTAAGTGATCAGGGAGTTTTGTTGCTACGGAAATGTGTCAATTTGCTCTTTGTACAAAAGCTGCACAAAAGAATTAATATTTGTGGTTTTATGGGGTGCTTTGTTTGTCCATTCATGGCAGTTTAATAGGCTCTGTGGAAGAGGAGTCGCTCCCTATGTAGTAATGAACTTTCAGTTTTGATCATCAGTAATCTACTTGGGTGCGTCCAAGGGAAAAAAAACAACCTAACACATCAAACACGACACAGTGTAGCCCACCGGTAGCCTGCAGCAACAATTTTCCAGACACCATGGCCACTGCCAGAGTCAGAGATAATGGAGAAACAATAGCTTCCTGTGACTTATGTGGAAACCGAAAGGGTTGTTGACAGAAAATCTGCAGTGTAGTCTGTGCTAATGAAGTGAAAGTAAAGCCTGCTGTCTTTTTGCAGGTGTCGCACTAAAAACCGTGTAGCCTCTTTTTAAAGAAGAATATGAAAATGTAAAATACAGTTGTCTATATATAAGACCAATAATCTGTTAATCTTTACAAATCAAGACTCACATAGCCATCAGTGCTGAAATAAAGTTAAAAATCAACTAACATTAAATTGTGACCTTAAATTTGAAAGTCAAATCAAATTGTAGATTTGACTCCCCTACTATATAGATATAAATGACTCATTCTAAGATAACAAAAAAATATTTTCTGCCAGTAGTCCCCCCTTAATCCCACATACTGGTTTTAGGTGGATTTTGTTACCGTCAAACAGTCAGGCTAGCTGTTTTCCTCTATTTACTTTCTGTATGCTAAGCTAAGCTAACCTGCATCTGGCCGTAACCTCATATTTAATGGGCAGCTATGAGAGTGGTATCAATCTTTGCCTCCAACTCATGGGAATTACAAATATACCCCAAACTGCTGAACTATTCCTTGCAGCTACAGTTGGTAACTTTTATGAACATTATCTTTTTTCTTATTTGCTGAAACTATTGCTATATTCACACAGTGCTAAATGAAACAGATAATCTGTGAAACAATCATGTTCCTCTGTCTACTCCATTGCCTTGTGGCATTTCTAATGGTCTTACTGCACGTGAACGAAAACGACCAGTCAGAGCCGAGGAGTCTGTGATGTCAGTTGCTGCACGTATACTGCAGTCAAACTGTCAAACTAGGCGGCACTGATCAAACATGAATCGAGATTCTGTTACTGCATTGGTTATCTCTCAGCTGAAATGTTTGCAGATACATATTTTAGGGTACTACTTAACTGTAAAATGAGAAAGTTTGTGACCCGGCAACCATGTTGGATACAGTTAAACAAGAGTACCAAGCACCACCAACCAGCCAGACCAACTTTCTAATTTTACGGCTAAATGGTACAATAAAAAAAGTTTATGAAAGCATATGAGGTGAAAAATAGGCAATGGTGTTACAGAATCTTGATTCATATTTGATCAGCGCTGCCTAGTTCCACAGTTTGACCGCAGTTCACAGAGCAATTGACAGGATTGACAGCTGTGATAAAGACTCCTCTGCTCTGATTGGTTGTTGTTGCTGCAGTCTGATTCTAGCGAATGCAGTTAGAAGTAAAGGGAAGAGGAGGAAAGACATAGTGTTTTTCACAAACTGTCTCATGTACTTTTTGGTTTCAGCAAATGTGACACAAAGTCATTTTCATAAAAGTTAGCAACTGTATCTTTAATGAAGGTAAAGCCATAGCTAATTCACTCTCCTCCACACTGATTTTTCATTTATTTCATTTTGATCACAGCTACATATCAGTATTATGATTAATGTCTTGGAAGTTGGAGAATGATGGACTGTATTGATATTATAATATAGATCTTATATTTAAAGTATGCCTGTCTCTGTGTCTGACATTTGCGTCAGCTATAGAAGGAAACGGGAGGGATGAACTTCAAATAGCAAGAACCTTTGTCCCATATGTGGGCTGCTTATTATAGATGAAAACAGGCTCTCGCGTGGAGCCGTAAGACAGCCAATATCACACTTAAATAGAATCAATATGAAGCTCACGCTGTACTGCAGCCAGCATCAACTGCTTTGACGCACATTTTCTGCTGATAGGACACTCAGACACTAAAGCTTAAGTAACTCACTTTTGACAACTTACTTCATCTGAGAGCAGGTGATTTGGTATTCTGCCGGGGTGGCGGAGGATGTCATCTTGCATTATCTCTGTTTGAATAAAATGGCCATTACTGATATGGGCTCTGTATCGTCACAGGTGTCAGGGATGGATTTATTGTGTGATCTTAAGGCCTTTAATTTCTCATCTAATGAAACTGCAAGATGGAAAGGAGTGTGGGAGGATTAGCTGGTGCAGTTTTGCTTGTCTTACTATCAGAGAATTGGCTGCTTATTAGTGTAATTACATTCATTAGCATGAGCCCATCCTTCCAATTGACAGGGGAAAGGCTCTTATAATAGAAAGTGTCAGCCATGTCCCTCTCGTATATTGAGATTTTGTCGCACACATAAACAAGAGCGGTGTAGTGTCCTCTCCAAAGCAAGTTAAATGCACTTAAGATGATGACCGACTTTGTGTATCCAATTATCGCAAAGTAACTTTGTAAGTAAGTGCTCTTGGAAGTGTTTCCTGCCAGATCTCAAGGAGCTGATACCGGAGTTTGTTCACCTGCCATACAACTTCCCATGCCTTTGGTATGAGAGACTGTCTGCAGATACAGCCTTAGATATAACACCGAAACTGACACATAGTGAGATGAAAAAAGCAATAAACTAATCTAAGAAACTACTTTCAGAGGAGGAGAGCCCAGGCTAAGTGGGGCTCAGAGCTCTTCCAACTGGCACTCCTCCTCACAGACCTCAAACCAAACGCCCAGTGGAGGCCAGTTTTATATTTGGACATCAGTATTTTTGTACACTCCTGTTTTAATCATTAATGTTATGCTTGCCGTGCAAATGTTTAATATGTCAAGCACCCCATAATCTTCTTTTTAACCAAGCTGGACTTTCACCGCCCCTCTAATGTGTTTATGTGAAGAAGCTAATATTGGACAGGAAGAGCAACACAGATCTGAGGAATAGAGTGGTCTGCCAGGCCCGTTTTTGTTTGTTTGAGTGCATAATTTTCTTCCACCGCATGCAGAAAGCTTTATCTGAGGATTTTTTTTTGTGTGTTTTATGTGCACTGCTGAGGAGATGTTAGTCCTCTGTTTTTGTGTCGGAGTGTGTGTATGTGTGTGAAAAGGCTTCTTTTTTTGCTGTGAACAGAAAGAACGTCTGGTGAATGAGAGTATCCCGGAGCAAGGCAGCCTTCACAATAACCTCATGATCAGTTCTGCAGAAAGAATATCCCTGAAAGCAGTGTTGTAATGGCCCTCGATGTAAGAAGAGAACAGAGCATATGTGAATGTATTTTAGATCACAGTGAACCGACTGTGTGCAGATGGACTGGGAAAAGCATTAGCCAGATAATCTGATTTTTGAGATATGATTGTAAGGTGATAGAAATCACAAACGATACATTTTTTTCTAAGAACGCCATTGATTGTGAAATGTGTATCTGTTGTTCCCATCGAAAGATTCAAATCTGGAAAAATGGAGGAACTCTTGTTTAATAGAAAGTGTTTATCAGCTGCATCGGTTTCAGAATTAAAAATGTAATTTTAAGCTTTAATTTCTTATATGTGATAATAAAATCCGGGATTATGAGCAAGATAAAAGCTGGCCTGCAGGTGTCTGCATGTAACTACACATAATAGTGTTTGGTGATAGTAAAGACAACATCAAAGCGGTCAGGGAAAGGTTAGCTAATCTCTTCCTCTCAATTATGCTGAACAAATTACCTTCTACCTAACCCTAGAAAGCCATTTTCACTGTGGTGCTCTGTATCATAACGCGACCAAAGAATAAATGCATGACACCGCCTGATTGCAAACGCTGCCGATCAAGTTTACTTACACTCGTCAACAGGTAAAGCCTTTGCAGGACCATAAATCGCTCCTGATGCCCACAGCGACAGCTCAGCTCTGAAGTATAATTCAGGCTTAAGTGAGATTTGTTCCACAAGTCCAACAGAGTAATCTACCACCTACTGAGGCTGTTATTGCAGTGCCAAAAAAATCACCTCTCCCTTATGTAAATCAATCCCCTGTCATGATATGGAAACTTGAGGATTAACTTGGTGAAATTATGTAGTGACCAGAATTTTTAGCCCTTCATTTTCCCCGCAGCTACACTCCACATTCCCATTTTTAAGGCCCCAATTCTAAAAAAGTTGGGAACTTACTGTAGAACTTACCTAAAAACAAAATATAGTGATTTGAAAAGTCCTTTTCGACATACAGTGGGGGAAATAAGCATTAAACATGTAAAGTTTTTTCATTTAATGTATTTCCAAAGCAGCTATTCTCACAAAATTTGGACCCAGAAATTGGTGTGCAATAAACAACACAGGAAAAAGTGTTAAACGCTGACTGAAATTTATTTAATGCTTGCAGAAGCCTTTGTTTGCAATTCCAGCCTCAAGATGCTTCCTGTATAAAGAAACTAATCTCTGTGTTCAGATGGGATTTCGGCACATTCTTCCACACAGACAGTCTTTAAATGTCTTTGAATCTTGGGGTAGGGCTTGTCAATCCAGAGAAAAAAAATTCACTTTCAAAACTTCCACAATTAACTCATTTAATTCAATTTAATTAGTGTCCTCAGTTCCCATAAAGTTACTGAGTGCTAGGTGTTTTAACACAGTGGTAAACATGCCCGTGTACAGTTTACATAGCCTCCCAACTTTTTTAGAATCAGGGTTGTAGATGTTATTGCTGCAGAACTTGAACAATTCTGCCCCAGAAACAGCTCAAACTGCAACAAAAAATGTTTACGTAATGATGCATGCACAATTGTAGCCAAGCTCTGGGAGCCCTATCTTGGATTTTTGCTGCATCGGGGACACTGCAGTGCAGACAGATGTCACAGTGATGTTGTGTGTTGTGTTAGGGCACCGCCATATCCCTCAGGTACGTCTCAGAGCTCTCCAAAGGGAACACTGTCCTCATTTCTTCTCTCCACTCATTAAGTATCGTTCTATCTTTGCATTTTCTGAGGGTTTTTTTGTTGAAGAGAAAGAGAGGACGAACAGTTTTCAGCACCCTCCAGCTCTGGACAGATAGAGGGAGAGAAACGTTTGGGGAAAAGATATATAAAGAGAGACAAAATTACTGCTGTCTAGCAGCTTATGCTCAGATTTTTAGCAAATGGAATATTTTAGCTAATCACAGAGCCGTTAAATGGGATAAAGCTTTTTTTTATGGCTGCTCTACCTTATCAGAAGCCAATGCTGCCAAAAAACACATCAAAGGCAGTTACACAATGAGCTTTACCTCAGGAGCATTACTCATCTGTATATGTGTCCTGATGTGTTTGCACTTTTCTGGCAGAGACAAATTTGCACCAAAGGGCAATGTGATTGTCCTTGCCGTCGGCTAGTCTGTTAAGAGGAGCAGGAGGTTAAGTGAGCCCATATAATGCAGGATAAAAAATAGAAGACCACATCATTGCACATCAGGCTATTTCCACCGGGCTTGATGGTATAATGGCTTTCCATCCACCGCAGGAGCTTTAGTGCAGAGCAGGCTGCATGATAGAGGAAGTCATCATGACAACAGTGTCAGGAGCACACCGGGAACTGATAACCTGTAACGGAGGAAAAAGACAATTCCAATTTGTTTCAGTATATAGATCATTTGTCGGCTTTCACATTCAGAGAAACCTTTTTCGTTTTGCCGTATTGACACATTTGGCGTGGGTCAAAACCGCGCTGTCCTCAGGTGTGAATTGTTGGGTAACAGGTGCCAAACGCAGGGGGCTATTTTTCATCAATTTTTTCCCCTTTTGACTCTCTTCCTCGGCCAGCATCAGAGAGCTATAAGCCATGAAAGATTCATGTTGGCAGAGAGGTCTCTCACTCTCACCGTGAAAGAAGAAGAATCACTCTGGATGATTTATTTCTTCCTGTGTCTTTGTGAGACAAGTTCATATCAGACCTGTCATTTCTGGATGATTTTAATGCTTGTAGCGAAAACCTGTGAGATTTGGCTGGTCGTTTGTATGTCTATAAATACTCCTCTTTGTAAATAAGACTTATCTTTATAGAGGTGCTGTTCATTGAACAATGGCTGAATCAAAAATATCAGTGGGGTGTTGGTGAGATCAGTGTTATTCTTACAACAGTGAAGACTTTAACAAACAGAGGTATTTTTTTTAGAAAGTATTAAAATGCAATTGCTGGCAGCTTACAGAGTTTTCTGCCGTAAACCAAAGTTATCCTGCTATGTCTGTAATTCACTCCCTCGTTGCTCCACAGCTGCTCTTAAGTAGCAGCTATTAGCTCGGCTTGATTTATGCTCTGCTCAGAGCTCCTGAGAGTTCACAGCCTGGCTTTACAAAAGGGGATTTCAGCTCTCTCCTAGAGGAGTTATAAAGGCCTTCACATTAGCTGCGACATGATGGAAAGTGGGCACTCGCATGCTCTGAGTGCATAATGTACAGTATGCATGAGTGTGGTGTGTGATACATATCAGCGACAGGAAATGATACTTACCCGCTGAGTGTCTGTGTATGTTCCTCCATTCCAGCTAAGCTTCCAGCACAAGGTGGGAGTGCTTTACTGCAAGGCGGGCCAGAGCACAGAGGAAGAGATGTACAACAATGAGAGTGCCGGACCGGCGCTGGAGGAGTTCTTGGATCTGCTCGGTCAAAGGGTGCGCCTCAAAGGCTTCACCAAGTACAGAGCTCAGCTGGATAACAAGAGTAAGATAAAAAGACATGTCAAACTAAACATTCACAAAGTAGAATCCCACACACTCCATTCCTGCTGAGTGCAGATGCTCTTCTCTGTTTTTTATTGTTATTTTTAGAGGGCGGGTCCATCTGCATTCTTTTCCGGGCCACTCAGCTGCAGAAAGTAGTGAAATAGGTTAGAGCGCCCAGCAGTAATATTAATTATAACTGAAAGGGTTAGTTTTAATTCCTCGAAGTGCGGTTGTATGACATACATATGCATAGTCAGTGTAATATTTTCACCACTTTATGTGATGCTGAGAGCCCTTTCTGATGGGGAACTGAAGCTGTTATATTGTTTCTTAAAAGCCACCAGACTCCAATAACAACAGTAATTTTACCTCACAGAACACAGGTGTTGCTTGTCTACCGCTGCCTCGATCGGTTAGCTTGTTTGTGTTATTGTGTTACTTCCGGAGCGTCCATAGCAATACTTTCCCTAGCTTCCGTGCCAGGGGTTAGTGGAATGAAGCTAGCCTTCTCATTGAAGTTTTGGCTCAGTCACAAAGAGGCACTTTAGATAGGCTAGGAGGTTTATATGTAGTCAACATCATCACGCAGAGCCTCATGTCAGGTCATGTGGGAGAAAGGTTTTCGCAGTGTTGTAGTGACCAGCTAAACTAAGTCATGGGGAAGACCAGGGGGTTTTGAGACAGAGACAAGACCAAGACTTTGAAAGGTTTAGACCAAGGCAAGACCAGACCATTGCGAGCCTACACTGTATGACGCACTTACAATAAAATGTGGAAAATGCAAACCATAGGCACTCCTCAAATTGATCTGAAAGATCCACATTCCCATAAAAACCCACATAAAACAGATGGAGATTCCCTTTTAGGTGGCCAAATTTTACTACCAAAGCTGTGGCTGACATGTCCTCCCAGACAGCCACAGCTTCTTCTCCTGTCTCCTGTATTCACTTTCTTGAAATGCGCGTCATCTTTGTCTGAGACTGAGACAAGACAGAATGAAAATGCAATCAATTCCAAGACGAGGCCAAGACCCTCAAAATGTGGTGTTGAGGCTAGTGTCAAAACCAAGGCCAGTTTTGAGCACTAAAACACTGGTTTTTAGATGGACTTTGGAAAATATCATTTTGATGCTAAAACATTCGTACCTCAACCGAAATTTGACTGTTCAGATTTCAACGCATAAGGAGCTACTGAATGATATGAAAAAAATGGACCTGCCCTTGAAGTCTAAATATCATGATTATGATTCTTGATATCTGTTCAATTACATCATCAGCTTTTCTAACACAATGACCTTTTGTAATGAGGCCTGAGACCTTGACTGTCCTGTGTTACAGCGGACTCCACAGGCACACACTCTCTCTACACCACCTACAAGGACTATGAGTTGATGTTTCACGTGTCCACCATGCTCCCCTACACCCCCAACAACAGACAGCAGGTCAGTAAACTCCATGATTCACACTCTTAACACTCCAGCAGACCACCGTGTTTGCTTTACTGTGTGTACTGTGAGCCGGTGTCTAATGGTGGTAATAAGTCCCTGAGCAGCTTCCTTTTAGGAAATCTTCAATCCTGGCTCCTGCCAATCTTCCCCAGAGGCTCATTTTGCCACGGTAATGACCTATCAGTTGAAAGCATGAGCATTGCCATGGTAACTGTACCCCACAGTAGGATTTTAATCAATGCATCCCCAGGGGCTGGACCTGACGTGGTATTAGATGGGCCTCCGTGTCTGTCTGCACTAACAAGTTGAATTAAGTGGATGTATTGGTGGACTGGCGAGCGATGGCCCAATAAAGCCGCGATTACAGAGGTTCAGCATCTTAGTCTCTGCCCTGCTTGCATGGAAGCACTTTATGAGCCCATAATGAAACCTGTGGGTAAAACCCTGCTGCACAGATATTAACAGTGAAGATACGGAAGGGGGCGGTAAGTGAGTCAGGGGCAGGATCTAATCTGTCATCTAATCTAAAACGTCTGATTGGCAGGATTTGTTGGGGTACTTTCTCTTTTCTTTTCTCCTCCTCCAATTGTGTTTCATGGAGTGGGATAGTTTCATTTAATCCCTGGTGGTAATCTTGCAGCAGGCCCAAGCAGAGCTCATCTCGTCATCCTTTCCAATTCACACCTGAACCCTCTAATCCTGCTCGTGTCGGACTCTTGTTGACCCACACTGACAACTTCATACCTGCCAGAGAATGAGGTTAACTATCTGCACAATGCAGCAATACAAGCAGTCCAAATTGCATTTGAGGGAATTTGTCTCCTTCGCTCAAAAAAGCCTAAATTGTGTTAGCGTAATAAAGCTCCCTCATCCAGAAAGCCCTTGATCTTGATTTCAAACACAATATTTCAGAATCAGAAAATGAAGCTGTGTAACTCTACAAACTGTGTTTAGAGTGGTGCAACTGATGCCACAGACAGTCAATTTGCCTCTTGACTTACAAATAACATAGTAATAATAATAATAATTATAGCTGCTGCGCAGCGATGGGTCGGGTCCGGGCATTTTTAGGCAATTCTGAGCAACAAGCAGAAGAATTGGAAGACATTTAGGAATTTAGCAACACAATCTG